>NW_010202578.1:0-14403 GCF_000695765.1 Mesitornis unicolor | reverse complement strand
AGGAATATAATATATTTTGATATAAAGTGAGTACCCATGAAAAAAAAACCCTGTACTTTGTCTGGATGAGCTCAGACACAACAGGATTTTGATAGGCGCTGGGGGAAAAGCTAAAGGATAGTGAAGAACTTCAGGTTTTCTGATTGCAGAGCCCCAGCTCAGCTCGAGCCCATCACTTGCAAACATATCAGGAGATATGCAGAAAAATGTATTGGCCAGTGCTTTGCATAATCAAATGTATTGCAATTGTATTTTTCATGGGTGCATCTTATATTAATCTGCAATGGCAACAGCTACAACAGCAAATCAACAGGATCCTTGAGAGAGATCCTAATTCATCCTAAATCAGTATTTTTAACCTTAACCTGATTGATTTGATGATTTTTACATACTGTTTTTTTTCTTTAAGAGTCTATCAAGGGCAGTTGACAAGTTTCTTGGCGTGACCTTAAGGTAGCTTCTGTGCCTGGAAATTTTGCAGGGAATTATTCCAGCACTATTTTTAAGCTGTGGTCATTTGTGGATATAAGTGAGACCCTGTGAGCACCTCATTGCCTCACAGGAATCTTGGATATCTCATTGCATCATGTTCTGCTTGGACAGGCAAAAATCTCCCTGTGATTCCCAAGCGCGAAGGGCTGCAGATATTACAGCTATTTCTGGTGTTCGGCTGCATTTGTGACTCAGCAGCTTGAAACAAGCAGGAGGTGCGCAGAGGGGAGCGGGAGGCAGGGGGGAGCCTGCGGTCAGGTCCACAGGGCTCCCCTGGGGCTGCTGGGGTGCACTCAGGGCTCTTAAAAATAAAATGAAGTTGGCTCTTTAGTGTTCCAGAGGGTCCACAGCTTCAGAATGGCTGAGGTCCCATGGGAAAGTGTGGTGTATGGGTACTACTGGCCATGCTGCCAAGAGCCATAGGTGGGATATTTAATTTGTTTTAATGACTCAGACAAGACACACTCACATAATCTCACTCTTGCTAACAGCTGGACCATTTTGAGCCAAATTCATCACTGGAAAACATGGCTCCAATCTGGTTCATGGGGAAAAATATTCTACCTGTGCTGTGCACCACTGGCCTCTGCCCAGCCTGAGGGAGAATAATTCTTGCAGGGAACAAGAAGACAGGGGAAGAGCCCAGAGTCGTGTGCTGTCTGTCTATCCTGCCTCAGACTTGAAGATGTTTTTCCTACCAGCCCCATGAGAGTTATTTTAATTTTCTCTAGCCCCCAGCATCCAAGAGCTGCACACTTATTAATTCCCATTCAGTTAATAGCTCCTCTAATCTCACTCTGAAGCTAATCTCTTTCCAATTGTATTGCAGCATAAGGATTACACACTTATTGTTTCGAAGGATGTGATAAGGGGAGCAAGCTGCCCACACTCCTGCATTGGTCTGGTTTTCCTCACAAAACCTTCAGGTGTGTGAAAGATAGGAAAGATGGGAAAAGCAGCTTCTGGAAAGAAAGGCTTTATTTGGCCATCCTCACAGGACAGCCTGGAGCCATCCTCTTCATCACAGGAAACCCTGGGCTGTCAGAATTGCCCTTTTTTGGGTGCAGAAAGAGGAAAATCTCCTCCTCTGGTGTGTAACAATCTTGAGCTCTCTTTAAAAGCATCTGGGGCAAAGCAGGCTAGTTTTAAGCATCATGTCCTATTAAAGAGGCACCCAATTTTATCTGGCAGCCCAGTGGAAAGTGCTGGTTTGTGACTACTGAAGCAATTCCCTATTTAATGTAGCCAGGCTTTTTTATCTTAAGCAACTTCTCATTACTGACAGGTTTTCACTGTTAAATGGAAAAGCTGCCAAGTGTGTTAAAACTTTTCAGGGAGTTATTCAACAAGCACAATGATGAGAGCTCCTGGGCAGGGTGGGTGCAATGGGTCCATCTCCTCAGCCGAGTTGGAGGGAAGGAGCAAGGATGCTACGGCTCCAGTCCCATCTTGGCCTGTGTGTGTTTGGGGGAGGCTTTGGGGGAGTTTAAAAATCCTATTGACATAGAAGCAATGCTCAGGCTGTGAAGAGTTTGATGCTAAGGTTAGGAAAGGGATTCGGTTTGGAGGGCAAAGTAAAAGCTGAGTTCCAGTTCTACCACCAGCTCTTGGCGCAGAGGGAACACCTCAGGGCAGCTTCCAGCCCTGCCAGCCCCAGGGAGAAACAGCTTTGGGCTTTCAGGAGCACGTCCCAGGCCCTGGTTTATGGGAGTGGCTGTGGTGAGCCCCAGCAAGAGGCACTGGGGACCAGTCCCCACCGCACTGGGCTGGCTGGAAGGGTCTGACCCCCATCGTGGAGATGATGCTGAGTCAGTGCCGCTTTAAAGGCACTGATTTAGGAGTTATTTTAGGACATCTCCTTTCTCCCGGCCCAAGCAGCCATGCAATAAGCACACTCACTTCTCCCTCCCTCCCGTAATTAATAACAAAACCTCCAGCAAGGCTTAGCCGCTGGTGTTAATTGGAGCACAGCACGGATGATGGCAGCCGGCGCCAGCCCTGCTAAGAGGATTATTCACTTTCTGTTTCACCGACTTCCAGTTCCAGTGGGAAAACCAGCAGCACAAGGCCATTGCCAGAGCCCGGGCTGCAGAACAAGCCATGGGGACACTAACACTCACAGCAGTGATGTGCGACACTGCCCTACCTCTCATGAGGTCTGGGGCAGTCTTGGGAGTTAACTTCAGGGATTTTTTCTTCCATATAATGTAGGACCAGGCTTTATACTGCAGAAAGGGACTTCTGTGCCTTAGCTCTGCTACCCGGCTTTCTGGCGGAGGAATGCAAACGTTGGTCCCACGCTTTCTTGCAGCACAGTCAGAAATACCCAACCTACCCACTTTGTGGGTGAGGAATAGCTGGAGATGGAGTTTCTGCCGTGCCAGGGTCCTGTAAAATAAACAGATAAAGCTGTTATCAAGAGCTGGATTAAACCTACCACTTCTTCTGAACTCCTGTGCTCGGTATGTTGATTATTAAGGCTTTTAAATAGATATAGTTGGTTTATTCAATATTTTATCCTGCGATGACTGTAGGGAACTGAATCAGGCTCTCCTGTTAGACACAGTAACCTGAATGCCACTCGCTGAGCCAAAATACAAAAAAATTTGTATCTTGGTTTTCAGTCTGCACCTTGAAGCCTTGCTGGGAATAGGACTAAGGGGAGATGCCTTCAGCAATAAAATCTCTCCCCATTGTCCTGAGAGCTTTTTTTCTCTGCTGCATCACAAAGCTGGGGTTGGGAAATACCGAGATCTTATCTCAGTGCTAATCCTCTTTGTGACTGCAGGCAGGAGACCTCCTCTAGCTCCATGGCCTCAGATCAAACTAAAGAACTATATTGCCTATCACCGTACCTTATGCAGAAGGCAGTGTGCCATCAAACGTAGGTAGTACATGATGGCCGTGGCGGTGTTCTCTGTGTATCTTCTCTGCACATGTCCCCAGGATCTGGGGCTATCTGCCAGAGGAAGAGCCTAAAGACCTGGAAAACATCCCTGGGCACCAATAATCCAGCCTTTCCATACATAACGTATTTTTCCCTCTGTGATAACACAGATCAGGCTCGTTACGTCCTGCTGCGTCGTGCCAGTGTGTCGCTGGTGAAGAAGCAGCCAGGAGCTGGCAATGACATGGCTTTATGCCTGCAGTTTTGCCTAAGTGGGTTACAGGCTGTGACTAGCTAGCAATACCTCTGTTTAAATAGTGCACATTTCAGAAATAGATCTTTTCTCTGCAGTAATAGGTCACAGCAATTTGTTTTCTATTTTTTGCTGTCCTACCCTGGCATTTGGGTGCCAAGTTCAGCAGCATCCCTTTGACCTGCTGCTCCGGTAAGGATTGATGTCAGAAGCAGAGCTTTTCGATTTTCACTTTATTCATGGTGGGGGGAGGAGAGAGGCATGTTTCTCTGTTCCTGCAAATGATGGGGCTTTTCTGCCCCAAAATTCAGCCTCAAAGCCATCTGTGTCCTGGTTTTGCTGAGAGAGTTTTTGGTTTGTTTGGTTTTTTTTCCTTTCTCTCATAGTAGCTGGAGAGACTTTGTTTTGGATTTATGCTAAGAGGGATGTTGAATGCAAGAAGTTTATATTATCTCAAGGTTTGTTTTTCAGTCTTTCACTTGCACCTGTGGTTATAGTTTCTTTTGGGTTGTGGTTTTGTTTTGTTGTTTTTTTTTCCTTCTCTCTGCACAAGAGGATGAGGGGGGAAGCAAGAGCCTAGGACATTTTGGGACAGGCAACCCAGGACAGATGAACTGGGTATGACCCAAGCGGACCAATAAAAATGTATTCTATCCATCACACTCACTATAAATTGGGGAGTTTGCAGGGGACAACCCCTTAAGCCCTTTGACCCTTCCTTGCTTCGATCCCTTCCATTCTCCTATGTGATGGTGCCCACCTCAGTTCCTGGGGTCACCTGTTGCATTGTCATTGCCATACGGCCAGGAGCTGCTGTTTGTGAGCCGAGTATAACTTTGATTGCTTTATTATCATCATTCCTATTCTTGTTGCAATTCATTAGTATTGCTATTACTTCAGTTTGGTTTATATTAATTATTAAATAGTCTTTATCTCAACCAGATGAGTTCTTTATTTTTACTCTCCCGATTCTTCTATCCCACTGGAGAGGATGAGAAGTGAGCAAGTGAACTGCATAGTGTTCAGCTGCTTGCCAGGTTAAACCATGACAACTTGGCTTTTATCCCAAGCACCCACCTAACAATCCCTCAGCGGGGCTGGAGCCACCTTCCATCCCACCAGCACCAGTAAAGGAGATTATCCTTGTATTCTGGGATGGAGGGAAGCGAGCAAGGCACTCACCTATGAGGGTAGGGACGATCAGTGTGGCTGTAGGACAGGGCTGGTCTCATTAATGATACACAGCGGTAATTGTTTACTTGCTTCGTTGCTTCAATTTCCAGGGCACAAATATCAAATAAGACTCCTTAGAGGAAAGGAAAATAAATTTTCTCAGAGAATTATGTTCTGGGAGATCCTATGGAGAAAACCATAAATTCATCAGATGCATTTTGTAGAAACAATTAAAAATAATTTAGCTTGACACCAATAGCATTAAATGAGATTAAGAAAAGCTGAAAAAACAGGCTTGCCATTTAATAAGATAATTATATTTGCTACCTATCCTTTTCACCTTCTCTGGCTGCAGTTGCAGGATATTCCTCCTACCACATGCACCCCACGTGCGCTCCCAATTGTAGGTTTCTTGAGGAATAAGGCTTCCAGGGAAAACCCATCTTCCCTCCCTGTTTCCTTGGGTGCTATAAGCCCCAGGGCTCTGCCCATCACTTGGGGCTGGGGAGATGCTGTCCCCATCAACAGGAACTGGTGGTGGCCAAGGGCAGAAGAAAGATCACGAGCTCCACCATGCACACAGCAAAGTCACTATATGGTCAATGTCCACCTACTCCCCCGTTGTGTTTTGGGGGCTGGAAAAGCCACAAAATGGAGCCATTTGCTGGAGCAAAGCGTTCTCAGAGGCCCCCGCCCTGCACTTGAGAAAAATCAGCTGAAAAGAGCAGTGAGTAAAGGAACCAAGGCAAGACAAAGCACACACAGTTGCTTTCAGGCTAATATGTAGATTTATGCAGAAAACAAATATAAAGAGCTGCATCTGTTGCAAGCAAAGTATAATTCATCATCGGGGAAAAGGGCTTGTTTCCTCACAGCTACGTTTGCTGTAGTTACATACTTTATTTTCCCTGGTTTTGCATGTCATGTGGAGTGCTGGGGGGATTTTTTGAATTTATGTCTCTTACTTTGAATACAGACAAGTCCCAAAATACTTTCCAGTGCTAGGTGATCAGATTCCTAATGGGGTACATTAGAAATCTATGGCCATTGGCTCTTTGGTATGCTTTGCGAAACTAAATGGGTAAAAAGCCAGCAATTGGCCTCTGAAAGAGCACAGAGCTGTTGGGTGTGATAAGAGATACAGCCTGCATGGCCTTTCTGTATCTGCAATCTGTTTATTCTTCTGCAAACCAAGCGATGACAGAGAGAAAGCTTTTCGACTGAAATTTGCCCTCTACCAGGAGGCTGCTCTGCGTGCATATACATTTTGGAAAGCAGTTCTCCTTTGGTGCTTGAAAGAGGCTGCTGGCTCTGACTCGGGCCACAAGAAATGGGTCAGTGGTCTCAGTGATACCCTTGTAAATGCAGGTCCCATCAGCCAAAGCAGAAAGGAGAGCAAAGAGATCACAGAATCACTAAGGTTGGAAAAGATCTCAAAGATCATCAAGTCCAACCATCAACCCAACACCACCATGTCCATTAAACCATGTCCCAGCTCACACCACCCAGCTCTGTGCTGCCTGTAGTGAAATAGATAACAGGAAGAGCTGTGGAGAAGGCAGTGCAGAGAGTTCAGTGTCGTCGCTGAAAATTAGAAGGAAAAAAAAGAAACAAAACCCCCAGCAAACTAAGAACAGTTCATTCTTAGTCTGTTTATTGAGCTGTTACATTAATATCGCAGTGCTGCGAACGGCTGCATTAACCGTCGCATAAATCATTAGAGGAAAGCAAAGCAGCAGTATGTGCTCCTGCAAACCCAAACTGCATCTAAATATATATGGGGTCGTAAAGATGCAGAGACAAAGAAATAACAAAAGATAATTGCCCTTGACTGGAAACTGGGAATCAGCAGCAGTTGTAGGCTCAAAATTAAAAGGTAATTGAGCAGATTGATGAAACCTGATCCCAGCCTTTGAAGGACACCTGCAGTAATAGCTCTTTCAGTGTAATTGCACCTTCCCCTCTCCCAGTGCATCGCTTCCTTCCACTGCTTTAGGCTGGGCCTATTTATATGTAACCTGAATCCATCCCTCAGCTGAACTGAACTGAATGAGTGGTGAAAGTATATTAAAACTTCTTGGTAAATATTATGCCTGGGAAGAGATTGCATGACTGCATAAGGAATATCCTGACTTTACTTTCCAAGCCATTTTCTGTGACTCTCGTTTAATAGGTTTGGGCAAGGAGTGATTCACTGTAAGATATTTATGGTCCTAGAAAAAAATTCTCAGCCCTAAATCAGGCAGCAAGCTGGATCACCTGGGGCGCAACAAAAAGTTGGGAGAACCCTCCTGAATATTGGTTCTTGCTCTAAATGTTACCAGCTTCAGCTCAGCCAGCTGGGACAAAATCTGCTGCAAAGCAGATGGAGCTGTGCTCTGGCCCCCTGGGTTTGTTAATCGTTACCTTCAAACCCCAGCTATGATAACCAGAGGCCTCAGATATCACTCTCCTCATTGGAGCTTAGCCAAGGGGCTCATTCCTTCCCCCTGCCCTCTCCCTACACCTCTGCAGGGCTGCACTGGTGATGCCCAAAGGTTCACAGGCAGAAGGGGTTTCTGAGCAGAAGCTGTGTAACCGTCTCTGCACATGGGGAAATTTGTGAGTTAGTGTGTTCAGAGTAACCAGCATAAATAGTAATATGCAGCAGCACTATTGTGGACTCGTGCATTTGAAATATTTCAGCTATTTCCCTACTTGCATTCCTTACCCACATGCCTGTGAAACCAGTTTATAAAAGGGCATTTTTTTCTTTCTGCAGCCTTGATGATTACACCGAATTCCAGAGGCCTTTTGACAGATAAGGAGGATCTCTATTGACCTCGCTTTTTGTTTACCCTAAGTGTTTTTCTGGTCCTCCTGTGCCTTCCAGATGGAGACTGGCCCAGGGAAAGCAGCCCTGGTAGGATGGGTTGCAGAAGGAAAGAGGAATTCACAACCTCACCAAGTGTGGGTTGGCAGACGTATGTCTGGCTCAGCTGAGAGGAGGAGAAGGGATGATGGTCAGGTTTCTGAGATACCAAGCACATCTGCATCAAAAAATCTCAGTGTCCCGGTCCCCAGGATGCCACATGTCACGCCTGCGGACAGCCAGATGGTGGGGGGTGTCATGCTGGAGGTGATGAGCATGGCCAGAGAGGGGTGGAGGAGATGCCATCCACACCAGAAGTTGATGGAGAAGGGATAAGCAGATCTACATGTTTCATGTGGAGATAGGAATTTATTCGAGCAGTCCTTGGGGAATGCCGGCACTGGATTGCTAATAACTTAATTGCAACCCATTTACTCCTTGAAGGGTATTTTTTAGTAATTGCATTTAATGCACCTTTGTTAAAGCAATGAGGCAGTATTCACTTCCTACTGATTTCAGCATAATTTTAGTTTAAATATATTCAGGTGGTAATCCCCGCCTTGGCAAAGCAGTGATAAAACCTCTGGTGTGTGTATCAGCACATTTCACAGTGTTTGGGAATAAAATTAGTTATCCTGGCTGGCTGCTTTGGTCTCCTGAACAACAGACCTCAAGAGATTTCTGTTTTCTACCCTATTAAAAAGGTCAAGAATTAATTTTAATTTAAGGGGATTTTTCCATCCTTGTTTTCTTCTTCATAATCTACACAGAAAGGTGTGGTGAGTGCTTCTGAAGACAGAGGTGAGCCCTCTCTTCTGCCTTCCCCACCATTATCTTTTCTAGTATTCTCCAGATGTCAGAATATGAATTTCTCACTGCATTTGGTCAGAGATGCATATTAAAAGAGTTAAATAAGATATATAAGAGAGGTTGATTAAAAAGCTTGCCCCTTTTCATCAGCTTGTTGCCTTTCCATTGATCCTTCAGCCTCTGGCAAATTATTTAGAGGCAAACTAGCTTGGGTAGGGACTTTTAAAAATTATCCTTGAAGTGGTACAAAGGATAGGAGACAAAGTGGTCTTCGTGGGTGTGGTAGGACACCAGTAATAGCTATTTTTGCAGCCTTTATATTGGCATAGAAGTATTGATGTGGATACCATAGACAGCAGCATCCATCTCTGTGCTGCAGCCCACTGAGGTGGGGAAAGGCTGGGCTCCTCCAAGTCTCAGCAAGGGGATGAGCCCTCCCAGCAGCTTTTCTTGCTGTAAAGATCAAATCCCAGTATAGGGAAACAGGGCCTGACAGAGCCAAAAATTATGAACATGACCTAAAAGGGGATTAGTTTTGAGACGCTGCTGTTATCCCTCACCTCCGTCACCTCCTCTGCCAGCTAAGAGCTATAAAGAGAATGTAATCACTGGCACTCTTGCTGCCTCATGTGATTTCCCTCCCTCCTTATCCCCTCCTCTAAATTAAGCAAAGGATTAACTTGCTAAATATAAAGAGTTAAACCTCCAAATCCAAATGGCAACGTAGAGAGACAATTCCCGCAAAGGTTTTGCTTGAGGCCACGGGAACCGCCCCGTGCTGCGCCCTCCAGCAGTGGCAAGGGAAGCTGCAGCTGCTGGACTGCAAGCGAGTGCTCGACCCTCTTCATTTTTAAATGGAAACGGCACTATTTTGTGTTTCAGGGTCTCAGGGAGGGTGTGTGTTTGGTTTGTTGCTGGAGTCTTTCAGGCTTGCACAAGGCTGGACTGGGAAAAGCGGAGCAACGCAGCGTCCTCATGCTTCAAACTCCTGAAGCCAAACCATTGGGGTCATGGGTCATAGGGCTAACCTTAGTGTGCAGACACCATGGGATGTTATTTGTGATTTTTAAAGAGGAGATGGCCTTTTATCTATGAATAAGCAGGAGCAAATCAGAAAAAAACAATGTTTGAAATACCAAATGCAATGCAAATTGAGACACTGGAGCGTGTCCAGAGAAGGGCAATGAAGCTGGTCTGGAGCTGGGGTCTGGAGCACACAAATTATGAGGAGCAGCTGAGGGAACTAGGGATGTTTAGCCTGGAGAAGAGGAGGCAGAAGAAGACCTTATCGCCCTCTACAAGTATCTGAAAGGAGGGTGTAGCGAAGTGAGGGTCGAACTCTTCTCCCAAGTAATTAGCGATAGGATGAGAGGAAATGGCCTCAAGTTGCACCAGGGGAAGTTTTGATTAGATACTGGGAAATATTTCTGTGCTGAAAGGGTTATCAAGCACTGGAACAGACTGACCAGGGAAGTGGTGGAGACACCATCCCTGGAGGTGTTCAAAATAACGTGTAGATATGGCACTTCAGGACATGGTTTAGTGGGCATGGTGGTGTTGGGTTGAAAGTTGGACTTGATGATCTTAGAGGTCTTTGCCAACCATAATGATTCTATGATTGTATGAATTTGGGGACATTGGACTGTACTCTTCATCTCATCCACCTGCAGTTGGTGTTATTTTGCTATTTCCCCAGGTGATGCTGAGAGTACAATTTGTGGCTCCATTCTCCCACAGACATCCCTGGCCCCTCCAGTAGCTGAAAGTAGGACTGTGGTGTGGCTTGCCCTGCTCTCTCCCACGCGTGGGAGGCTGGCTCAGCTCAGGCAGGCAGCAGTGCAGGGCTGCCTCACATAGAAATTTGTCATATCTCTCCCATAGAGCCTTGAAAGTGTGAGCAGTTCCTCCCAGCACTGGCTGAGGGCTAGGCTGGCTGCGGGGGATTAATCAAGCAAAGGGTACTAATTGGAGACAGCGACAGATGTCAAGCATGTGCTGCTCCTATATATATAATTTGGCCTTAAAACACAAATTCATGAGTTCCTGTTTGCTTTCGTAATGTTGGAAGGTGTCTGTCACCATGGTATCTGCACATTGCAGGCAGGACAGAACCAGGTTCTTCTCTACACCAAAATAATAATTAAAAAAAAGCAGGTTTTTTTTCCTTGGAAATGGCGTAACAGCCATCCTGAGGTGTGGGGTGAGAATACCTCCACAGCCAGTTCAGCAAGGACGGACTCAGGAAACATGTGGCAGAAAACTTTTATAGAAGAGGAATGGGTTAAAAAAACAAAAGCTCCTGAATAAAAATGGCCGGTTTAGGGGCAAGTGAATATATTATCCATCTGATTTTTGGAGGCCTATGCCAGAAATACTTACTGAAGGCTTACACTGGGAAAAGGAAATTGCATTTATCTCAGTGCAGTCCTTTTCCTTTTTAGGGTTGTGGGAAGCCTAAATTCTTTGTGTTTGAAGGAAACTGCACGCTGCCATACTATCTCAGGGCAGGAAGGTCAGCATCATTTCCCTGGCAAGTCCCCACCTGCATAATGCCAGTGGAAGTCAATTATGGAGTAATCCCCCCAGAAAGCCCAGCCAGACTTTTAAGGTAATCGCACTGTTTCCTTGGACCAGTTATGGTCTAATCTGAGGTTCTCAGTGGGCTCCAGGTTGTAAGAGCAGCAATCTCATTTGCTATGAGGAACACAGTCCAGTTTCAACTAGAATGACCCATAGGATGCTATTTTGTCCTCTTCCCTTACAACTCAGCCCAAACTGTACTGGCCCAGCTGGAGATCCTGTGGTTGGGGCTCCTCTAGGAGAAAGCACTTTGGAGAGACTAAATCAATGAGCCTGGCAGGAAAGACAGACTTTCAAAGCTGGGAAAAATCCAGACTTTTTTAAAGAGTCACAACGCAAAAGCATTGGGTTAAAAAATATCAGATCAAATGTTCATTCACTGCCGACTGTAGTCAAAGCCATCGTTAGGTGCTGCCTTGAGTAATTATTCCTGACTGCTGCCAGGAACTTAGCAGCTTTCTGGTGAGGCAGATGGTCGATGTGGTCCTCTACTCATACCTCAACACCTGCATTGGCCAGCATGTCCTATGTGGGGCTGTCTTAGCTTTGGGAGCTCAGGATGGAGATGAGGGTGGTGAATGGTAGGTGAGATGAAGACCCAGCTGGTGGAGATGTTCTTCTACTTATGGATTTGGATGATGTCTGTGAAGGCCAGGAGGAGGCAGCTTAAGGGTGGCTGTGCTTCCCTGTCTTCCTCCTCCCCGACCCAAAAGCTTCTGCAGTTTAGCAGGAGAGCGACAGAGCACATGAAATACATTTTAGAATGGGATTAGAGTAGTTCCAAAGTGGTAACACGAAATATATTTAATAGCTTACTGGCTTTTAAAACAGCCCTGCATTCATCCAATGAAAGTAATAAGTATCTTACTTTTATTAGCTATTTCTCTTTCAGAATAAACTCAACAGACCTTGTTTGTATTAAAAACTCCTCTGCACTGAACAAAATAACTGTAAAGCACATTCTTTCATCTACAAGGGCTTGCGTTCACACTTTTCACCCTTTAAAATTCATGTGAATTTCAAGTTTTTCATTGCGTTGGAAAAGCAACCTATTTGATGTAGGCTTGTAAAAGAGAGAAATTACATATGTGTTTTGAATAACAATATCTGGTTTCTTCTTCTGAAGGATCGAGTGGAAATATACTCTCCATATATAATTAGAAATGTAGAGGGCTTACTACAAGATTAAAAATTATTGCATCTGTCTGCAATGGAGAAAAAAAAAGGGAAAAAAAAAAAGAGAAACTTGAAAAATCATCAAACTCATGTATTTTTGTTAACCTCATGAGAGAACACCATCGTTTGAGGACAGGGTGGCAGGCAGGCATTCGCAAGGTCTGGCACTAAGGAAAAGCAGTGCTGGGGAGTCAACTGAGCGCACTGCGTTGCATTGAACAGTGGTAACAGGGCTGAAACAGCAGCAAGGAGGGATGGTGCAAGGAAGAGGGATGCAGCCTTGACCATGACTGCTCTTGGGTAACGTGAGAGTAACTTGAGTTAATCCTTGCTAGTAACCTGGAGAGCACCTGGTAGACACTTAACCAGAGAGGTTAATATCACCTTGGCCCAATAAGCCATGTTACTCTTTGCTGAGTTTTGCAGTCCCATTTTACTCAACCTGTGGCTAGGAGCCAGGGACTCCTACCTCACAGGGCATGCTTAGATGGGTGACAAGTGGGTGCCTCCATGACACCTAAAATGTTTCAGCCCAAGTTTGTGCCCCAGCTTTCGATAGGTTACGCTGCTCTCTTTTTTCCATACCTTGCATGAGTTCCTGGGACTGCAATCATGACCATCCATGACACTGAGTCTCTGTTGCCACAGATGAACAATGAATGAGACTTGTAAGTCAGCAGAGCAGGCACGTCCTCCCCCTACTCCTCCGGTGTCAGCTCCTCGGGATGAACAGCTGCATAGCAACGAGTTCAAAAATCCCAAGAGTTAACCAGCTGCAGATGTTTTCCTCCCCTTCCCTTTACCCCCTTTGGAAGAATGGACAAACACAGGCAGGGCATCGGCAGTGCTGGAGCAAGGCACCGTGGAGGACAGTTTCCCCCAGTGCTGCCAACCCAGACCTGTGCATGCTCACGGAGTATCTGCGCACAGACAAGCTTCAGCATGTGCTGTGCTTGGCATCACCCTTGCTTGCCATCCTACGCAACCTTGAGGATGCGTTTCTTACATGGTTTTCTCTATTTCTGCCAAAAATGAAACTCTCGATCCAAGTAAATGTCTGGATTTAATTATAATTAAGACTAGCTGCTGGCTCTCTTTCTCCAAGACCTCAGGGCAGTAAGTTTACCATCCCCTATATTGTCCCTCGTGGTACCTGTAGGGTCGAGTTTGCAGACAGCTGCCCCTCAAGGCTCTGAAGCCAGCTGGTCACTGTCATGCCTCACAAATACAGCATTGAAGGTGTTTCTGTGTGTGACCAATGCTCTCCATTTTGGCCAAGCAACCTTAAAAGGTCATCTTTAAAAGAAGTTGGGGTTTAAGGGCCCAAAGAAGAGCAACAAAGCTGGCAAAGGGTCTTGAGAATAAGCCTTATGAGGAGTGGCTGAGGGACTTGTGTTGTTTAGCCTGGAGGATGCTGAGGGGAGACCTTATTGCCCTCTACAACGACCTGAAAGGAGGGTGTAGTGAGGTGGGTGTGAGTCTCTTCTCATAAGCTACAACTGACAGGACAGGAGGAAATGTCCTCAAGTTACACCAGGGGAGGTTTAGTTTAGATATTAGGAAAAACTTCTACACTGAGTTAGCAAAGGACTGGCACAGGCTGCCCATGGAAGTGGTGAAGTCACCATTCTTGGATATATTTAATAGCCATATAGATAAGGTGCTCAGGGGCATGGTTTAGAAGGGAGCATAGTAGAGTTAGTTAACAGTTGGACATGATCTTCAAGTCTTTTCCAACCATAACAATTCTGTGATTCTATGAAACCTGGCTTCACTGACCCAGAATATTTAAACTAGATTAGATTTTTTTTTAGAAGAGTTATTTATAGGCTACTCTTAACCAGTTACTTTAAATTACTACCAACAGAAAAAAAAAGGCAAGAAATGGAGAGTGTGAGAAGTGATAATTTGTACCATGTGCTTGTGTGTGTCCCACGGGGTGTGCCGTGAAGGATGCCACTCGTGTTGTAATTAATAACTAAGCCTCCCCGCAAACCCGGGCACCCTCAGCCAGAACGATGGCCAAAGGTGCCACTGGCCCTTTCCAAAACCGCCAACGTTTTGCCCGTAAGACCTTTATTCGCACGGCAAAAGTCTTGCCCAAGGCCCTGCGAGGCGCATCTCCTACCCTGCCCAGGGGCAGGCGCCGCCCGAACCGCAGCCGGCGGGGCTGAGGGCCGG
>NW_010202577.1:17651-24139 GCF_000695765.1 Mesitornis unicolor | reverse complement strand
TTTGGGGTTTATATTTCTTTAACTAATACATATTCATGGAATTTCGCAATACGCTTATACATATGCATGACCTACCCCCTCCCGCTTCATATTATAATTAGCTCTCCTCCCATCCGCGCTTGAGCAGTGTCCCTTGCTGGTGGTCGTGGGGTGGGTCGCAGAGGATGTTCTCTTGGTAACCTTTGTTAATTTTTTCTTCTTGCATAGACTTAATTATTTCTTGGCTCTTGCTCAAACCACAGGACCGGTATTATCTCGCTTCTGAGGGAGTGTTTTTTCTTTCTGGCGTCTTATGGGTTTTACACAACTATATACTCCGTTCTACTTGTTCTCAATCTGTTCTCCGTACAAGGACAGCCAAAATAGTCACAGAGATCGCATCTTCCCTATGACCTCCACATTATTTTAACACGAATCAGACTGACACATCTCACATAAGTACGATCTAAGAGACTAACCACTCTTTTGAGGCTGTACCTAGAGGATGCCATAATTTCAGCTCTTGTAGATATTTTTGTCTGCATGTGGGTGGTTCTTTTCCAACAGTACCACTACCAGAGACCTAGAGATGTAACAAGAAGTAACTCTAGACTTTCATATAGGAAAGTTTCGAAATTCTACACAGGGCTGAAGTGAATTGCAGCATTTTATTACGTGCCAATATATTCCCCACCCTGATTTTAGATGCTGTGGAGCAAGTAACAGGCACACTAGCAGGAGGTCCCGTAGTGACTTGATGCCAGCAATGCAACTTTCTTTGCTGAAAGCATTTGGGAGAAGGAAGCTGAATTGGCTGTCTCTCGAGAAATAGATTTATTAAAGAATGAAAATTAATAATTAATGGCATATAAAGGAGTCTTCTAAAATCAAGATATTTGCCATCAGTTGTTACTAAGTGAATCTAAAAGGATACAGTTACAAGCACTGCTATTATGACAGAGTTGTAGAAGAATAGTCTGTACCAATCATACATTTATTAATTGTATGAAAGGGACATTGACTTAAACACTGGAGAAAAGATGATATGAAATATTTCTGCTTTGTAGCTGCATTTTCCCAGTGATTCTTTACAATGAAAATTCAGTGCTATTTATCCTCATTTGGTAAGCTAAGAAAGTTTTCCATTAAGTGTATTTAGAAATACACAAATAAAATACCTTCTGTATGACAGATGTTTACTAGTCGAATCTGAGATATTTACATGTTAAAATTAAAGCAGAAACCACAGCAATATATATCATGGTTGAACATATTGTTTGTATTTTAATTCTTTCATTTCAAGCTTTGTCGTATGCAGTAGTTACTGTCCCACTTCTAATCCAAAACCAGTATATTCTGTCTGCTGAGTAGTGAAGTCACTAATGAACACTGGATACTTGGTTCATTTCTAACACCTCAGTGTAGATTCTGCAAAAATTACTTGATCACTTTTTGCTCTTGACCATCTCTCCCCATTATAGAAGAGGGTCTAGTAAGAAGTGAAGAACTGAACCACTGTGAAAAATGCAATGACTGCTTTGGGGTTTAGAAATGTCCTGACTTCAGTCTATTCCTGACCTGTCATATAAACAAGTTAGCTGCCTTGCAATCTGAAATCCTTTGTCTGACCTTTGTTGCTAAGCTCTTCAGTAAGTACTGGAAGGAAGAATGAGAACTCTTCAGAGCTGCTTGTATTCCATGTATTATTTTCCTATTTTTCTTAGTTTCTCTTCCATTACTGCAACCTGTGTCATGCTTTTCTGAAGTATCCTAACCACTGTTAAATGGATGTTTCCAATTCTATTTGTTTGTTCTAATTGCTATTTCTACCTTGAAAAATGCCACGAAAACAAAAAATTCTTAAATAATCTATTTCTACTTGATGTGTTGGAAATCATCATGCTTGATTAGCCTTATGACACAAAGGAACCTCTTCCAGCTTTTGCATCAAGAAAATTTCAGTTCCACACAAAGACAAAAATGTATCATTCAGTTTATAAAAAGCTTGGTAAAAACTCTGCCTGTAGTACTTTTGAGAAAGCTGTTAGTCTGGTATCATAAGCAATGCCCTATCTCATCTAAAATGTGGTATAGTGCAAGTAAATGTAGAATTTGTTTTCTTCACAAATTTGGCCACATTTTAAAATCTGAAGTGTCCAATGAAAATAAATACTATAAGGTTCACAAAACTTTAGGGTAACTAATTTCACAGTAAAAAGCGGCAATTAGAATGTTTTAAAACTTTGATTTTTTTCACAAGCTACCTAAACTCCTTTTAGATATTGAATGTATCACAAATACAAGAAATCAGAAGTCACTGAAGGACACTTTCCTCATGAAGGTGAGATGGTAGCTATTCGGAGAAGATGAGTACTGTTGCTTTTATATTCCCTCATTAGGGTTTTCAAATGAAATGACTGTTGTAGTCGAGAAAACAGTTTTACTGATTAAAGTAGTTAAAGTAGATATTCATTTAAACTGCAAAGTAGAAACTAATTTTGTTGACCTCGTCAACAAGACTAAAAATTTCAGTTTCTTGCCTGTGAATTGTCATCTCCTTCTTTCTGCTATAACATTTTTGCTTTGATCTTAACAGTTACTCAGTAGGTTTTCAAACTGTTCTTTCAACTCCCCAATAAATCTGAATGAGTAGTGGAATATATCAACTGTTCCTCTTACACTTAACTTTTCCTGTCTGATAATGAAGCTATTGAGCTAACACGTGCCTCAGAACTCTCTTGAGTTTCAAGCATCTTTGTATTCTCAATTGTGGTCCCTCTGGTTTATTATCACTCTGCTTTCAGATCCATTGTGTCACTGCAATTATTAAAGCAATCTGATTTTATTCTCTTTCAGGTGAAGTATTTCTGAACCTGGCCTCCAGGTATATATGACACTTTTCCTTTCTAGTTTACTAATATGTCACATTTTCTATGTCCTGTTCACACTTAGCATTCTGCTTATTTATTATTTACTTTTTAAAATAAATTATATTAATGTCTTTATTTATTGTTTTTACTGCAACAATCTAATAGTGACTGATACCAGACATATTTATTTGTGGTGCCGTACAGGTACTGTCTTTTGTAAGAAAGCCAGTCATAGTGTGATATAAGCAGTAGCCTCAATTTCAATTCTTTGTCTAAATCAAACCCGAAAGTTTGGTCAGATATAATGGTTTGTGTGAGTAGCAAGCTCACAAAGTGCTGCAGGTATCTTTGTAAGCGCTACAAAATTCCACTAGAGATAGTGACACACCCAGCTTCCCACTTCACACCTTATTACTTGTGACTCTCATTCTATTTTCTTCTGCCACAGAAAGGTATGTTGCGAGTCACTTCTCCTTGTGCAGTTTATGTTTGAATTATCATACAGATGGATGTTTTATAAACATTGACATAAAAGGCTTAGGTGCCCTAAAGGGTATATCTAAGCATATATGCCTTTATAACACAACCTAGCTATTTTGGCTGGACAATAAGCCCTAGTATTTATGTGAAATGTTTCCCTTATTCTCAGGGAATTTATTTTTATTTTTATAGGAATAATAGTCTGCTTCTTTCTAAAGAGCACCCTGTATAAAGAGATGAGTTTTATCTTGTCCACCAGGCTACGTCTACATAGCATAACTTAGTCTTGCAGTAAAATATGTAAACTGCCTCTGTACCAGTATCCATACCCTAGTGTACGCTCCAGCAGTCTGGCACTGAATCAATTAAGTGACATGTGGGATGAAGGGGAGGCCTCACAGTCTGATGTTGCATTGGTGAAGACAAGCAGACCATTTTTAATTGCCTTCTTTGTTCTTCCTCACCCCCCTCACCTTGATTGAACACATAATGAGCCTTGTTAAGGGCCAAACAATAAGCAATAATTTACTTAAGTCCCATCTCACTGACAGTATAAATCCGACATTTAGAATCCTACACTTTGGGTGGAGGAAGGCAAGAACATCAACTTTCAGACAAGTCAACAGGTCTGGGCATCTATCCCTCTCAGACAGGGATGCCTTCTTGGTGAGAATCACATTAATTAACTATAGACTAAGTATCAATCTATGCTTGCTTATTGTAGTGCTTGCTCATTGTAGTACATGCATGATTAATGGTAGTTAATGTTGTAGAGATCTACATTTAAATTTTGGGATGTCATTTATGTTTGTGTAAGACAGTGCATTTATCACCAGCAATTCTGAACTATTATATCTGTTACTTTAATGCCTCATTTACATTCTTCAACTTTGTGAATCTATTACAGTGAAAGTCCTTCAGAGGGCTCTGGACAGGCTGTTTCAGTGAAAGTCCCTGAGAAGCCTCTGAACAGGAATCTGCCTGTGAAAGCTCCTCAGATGACTCTGAACAGGTAAACATTGACTCTGATAAGTTGCTATTCACATAACCCCTATTAGACATAAACGGTTGGCTATGTCTGCGACAAAGACTGGATCCAGACGCACCCAAGCTCCTCTCTGAGAAGGAGTTTAGAGAGCAAAGGGTTCCTTTCTGAATCTCATGACTCAGTGGGAAGGCCTCAGGCTCGTATATCAGGCCCATACTCTTCATGCAAAACATCTTCAACTAAATCGAATTGCTCAGCCCCCCATCCAACCTGACCTTTAATGTTCCCAGGGTTCTACCACTCTCTGGGCAACCTGTTTCACCATCAATTGTAAAAAAAATTCTTCCTTAAATCTAGTCTAAGTCTACCCTCTTTTAGTTTAAAACATTTCCCTGTGTCCTATTGCAACAAACCCTGCTAAAAAGTTTTCCTCCATCTTTAACCATCATTAACCATCAATAAACAGCTAAGGGAGTTGTGTCTTGGACAGACCTTTGGCTGTATAAGCCACGAGACTTGCTTCAAGGAATTAGGTCTTCTGATGGCTGATGGGGTCCATCTTTCAGAGAAGAAGAAGAGCAACTCCAGCCACAGGCTTTCCAATTTAGTTAAAAGGGCTTTAAACCAGAGTTGCAGAGGGAGGGTTCCTCAGTCCATCCCACTTTGAAGCCAACAACAGCAATAGATGCCCTGAGCCTGGAGTAGGTTTACAGGCCAGGATGAGAGCACCAGAAGTGCAGGACAAGAGACCTCCAGTTGTTAAGTTGACTTCAACAGGAGATCAACTGAAATGCAACGAATGCACGGAGCATGGGGACCAAGCAAGAAAAGTTACAGACATGTGCATGCCCACAGGGCTATGATCTGATTGGCACCACTGAGATGTGGTGGGATGGCTCTAATGACTGGAGTTTGGGAATAGATGGACTCTTTAGGAAAGACAGGCAGAGAAGAAGGGGAGGGGGTGTTGCCCTCTACATTAAGGACCAGCTGGAGTCCATGGACCTCCATGTGTGGCAGGGTGAGGAGCTGAGAGAGAGTTTATGGGTCAGGGTTAAAGTGAAGGCAGGGGAAGGTAACATCATAGTAGGGGTCTGCTGCAGGCCACTAGACCAGGAAGATGGAGTGAATGAGACCCTCCATAAACAGACAGGAGAAGCTTCACATTCACAAGTCCTGGTCCCATGGGGAATTTCAGCCACCCCGACATCTGTTGGAAGGACAACACAACAGGGCACCAGCTATTGAAGAGGTTCCTTTAATGCATTGAAGATAACTTCCTCATCCAGGTGGTAGAGAAACCCACGAGAAAGGATGCTATACTGGACCTTGTCCTCACCAACAAGGAGGGGTTGGTGAGCAACATGAAGCTCAAAGACAGCCTTGGCAGCAGTGGCAGTGAGCCCAAGATCCTCAGGCTATTGAATATGGTGTGCAGCAAGCTCACAACTCTGGACTTCAGGAGAGCAGACTTCAGTCTCTTCAGGGATCTGCTTGGAAAGGTGTTGTGGGATAAAGCTTGGAGGGAAGAGGGGCCCAAGAAAGCTGATTAATATTCAAGGATCATCTCCTCCAATTCCAGGAGCAGTCCATCCCAAGAAGGAGAAAGGCAGGCAAGAGTGCCAGAAGGCCTGCATGGATGAACAAGCAGCTGCTGGACTTACTTGAGCACAAAAGGAAAAACTATAGGGAGTTGAAGCAAGAACAAATTAGCATGGGGGGTTAAAAAGAAGTTGTCTGAGCAGCCAGGGATCCGGTTAGGAAAGCTAATGCATAGATGGAATTAAATCCGACCAGGGACATAAAGGGGAACAAGAAGAATTAGGTACATCAGTGATAGAAGGAAGGATAGGGAATAAGTGAGCTCTCTCTAAAAGGAAAATGGAGAACTAGTCACAAGGGATATTGAGCACCTTAGCCTTCTCTATGATTTCTTTGCCTCAGTCTTCATGGGTAAGGACTCGAGCCATGTTGCCCAAGTTACAGAAGACAAAGGTAGGGACTGGAGAAGGAAGATACACCCGCTGCAAGTGAAGATCAGGTTTGAGAGCATATAAAGAACCTAAAGGTACACAAGTCCATGGGACCCAACACAATCCATCCATGGGTCTAGAAGGAACTGGCAGATGAAGTTGCCAAGCCACTACCCATCATTCTTTTAAGGGTGTGGC
>NW_010202577.1:14751-17609 GCF_000695765.1 Mesitornis unicolor | reverse complement strand
AGAAGGGGGTAAAAAGAAGACCTGGGAAACTATCGGCCAGTCAGTCTCACCTCTGTGTCTGGCAAGATCATTGAGCAGAACCAACTGAAGGTTCTCCAAAGGCACACAGAGAATGAAGGTGCAGTGATTGGTGATAACCAACATGCCTTTACCAGGGGCAAATCATGTGTCACAAATCTGGTGGTTTTTTATGATGAAGTTACCGCTTTGGTGGATAAGGGAAGAGTAACTGACATCATCTACCAGAACCTGCACACACTGTTCAACACTGCATGACATATTGGTCATTGAATTGGAGAACCATGGATCTGATGGATGAACCACTCACTGAATGAGGAATTGGCTGAACGGTTGCACTCAAAGGGTTGCACTCAAAGGGTTGTGGTCAATGGTGCAACGGAAACCAGTGACGAGTAGTGTCCCTCAGGAATAGGTACTGGGACCAGTGCTGTTTAACGTCTTTGTCAGTGATGTGAACAGTGGGACTGAGTGCAATCTCAACAAGTTTGTGGGTGACAGCAGTCTGTGTGGTTCAATCAACGTTCTAGACGGAAAGGATGCCATCCAGAGGGACCTGGATAGTCTGGAAAGGTGAGTCATGCCAACCCCATGAAGTTCAACAAGGCCAATGCAAGGTCCTGCACCTGAGTCAGGGCAATCCCAAGCACAAATACAGGCTGGGTGAAGAATGGCTTTAGAGGACTCCTGGGGAGAAGGGCTTGGGGGGGGGTTGGTTCTTTAAAAGCTCAACATGAGCCAGCAACATGTGCTTGCAGACCAGAAGGCCAATTGCATTCTGGGCTGCATCAAAAGAAGTGTGGCCAGCAGGTCAAGGGAGGTGATTCTCCCCCTATAGTCTGCTCTGGTGAGACTCCACCTGGAGTACTGCGTCCAGTTCTGGGGCCCCCAACAGAAAAAGAACACGGACATGTTAGAACAGATCCAGAGGTGGGCCATGAAGATGAGCAAAGAGCTGGAGCACCTCCTTTGTGGGGACAGGCTGAGAATGTTGAGGCTGTTCAGGCTGGAAAAGAGAAGGTTCTGGGGAGATCTTACTGCAGCCTTCCAGTACCTGTAGGAGGTACTACAGCTGGGGAGGGACTTTTTACCTGGCCAGATAGTGATAGAACAAGGGGGAGTTGCTTTAATCTAGAGGAGTGTAGATTTAGACTAGATATTAGGATAAAATTCTTTGCTGTGAGGGTGGTGAGACACTGGAACAGGTTGCTAAGGAAGTTGTGGCTGCCCCATCCTGCAGAGTGTTCAAAGCCAGGCTAAACAACAAAAATTCTCTCAGCCTTTCATCATAGGAGAGGTGTTCCATCCCTCTCACCATTTTTATGACATTTCTCTGGACACACTCCAGTAGTTCCATGTCTTTCCTGTGCTGAAGACTCCAAAGCTGGATGTGGTACTCCAGTTGGGCTCTCACGAGCGCAGAGCAGAGGGACAGAAACACCTCTGTTCACCTGCTGGGTACACTTCTTTTGATGCAGCCCTGGACACGGTTGGTGTTCTGGGCTATAAATGCACATTGCTGGCTAATGTTCAGCTTTTCATCCACCAGCAACCCCAAGTCCTTCTCTGCAGGGCTGTTTACAATTCCTTCATCCCACAGCCTGTATTGTTACCTTGTACTCTGCCTTGTTGAACTTCATAAGATTCACATGGACCTGCTTCTCCAGCTTTTCCAGGTCCCTCTGGATAACATCTTATCCCTCAGGCACATCAGCCACACCACTCAGCTTGGTGTCATTTACAAACTTGCTTAGGGTGCACTCAATCCCACCATCTGTGTAATTGATGAAGATATTAAACAGTACTGCATGTTGTTTATATTTGTGCAGTATTTATCACCTAAACACTTGAACTGATAAGAAGTTGCAAATAATTATGTTGAATGTCATGGTCCACAGTACTAATCATAAGAGATGCCCAAGAAGTCAGACCATAAAAGCACCTGAGATTCTTGCTGTAAATATTCTTGGAGCAAAGAGCAGCACTCACAGAAAGGGGAAAAAAACCTGTCTAGCTCTGTTAAGGTTTCTTCTGCAGAGACTACAGTTACCTACTGACGAAGTTCATCCAGTGATTCTCTGCATATCTGTATATGAAGTTTGAGGCTGGGGGAGACTGTAGGCATGAAGAAGTAGTTCTGAGTATAATATAGGCCTGAGGAAGATATACTTAAAGGAAAATTGGAAAAAACTCTAAGAGTGTCTGTCTTTCTGCAGGGAAGACTATACGAGCTGTAGCACTCTGTGACAGAAAGAAGGTCAGTCTTGATTCCTTCTCTTTAACTTTGAAATCAACAACTCTAGGAAAAGGAGTTTGGCAGGGTTTATCTATGGCATGTGGTTTGGGGTTTGAAATGTGTCATCCAACATTTGCTTACTGGTGGCCCTAGATTTATTTAACATTTACTTAATATCCGCTAAAATGACAGAGTCAAAGCATAAGCTTAATTTTAGTGACAAATGTTCAGTCACTGAACACAGTTGTGGCTTGCCTTACATTTCTTAGTTAACACAAGTATCTTTCTATGCCTACAAAAAATTATCCAAAAGAGAGACTAAATAAAATTTAATCTTAAATCTACAGCAAAATTTTAAAAAGCAAAAAAGACAGATACAGAATGTAGTGAATTCATAGAATAATGAACATAATATAAAAAAGTATATTTCTATCTCATTTAAATGTCACTTAGATTAAGAACTGAATTTTTTCCCACTATTTCTATTTTAGGTAAATTACGGGAGTTAAGAGAAGTAAAAGGAAAGAGCTGGGAAAAAAACGCACAGTGCATGAATAAATGTATTTAACATCAAAAATAGTCTGTGTATTAGCAAATTTTCCCT
>NW_010202577.1:5976-14720 GCF_000695765.1 Mesitornis unicolor | reverse complement strand
TCCCTACATAGGAGGTATTTTTATATTTCATTTGCATGAGGACTTAGAAAAATAAAACAAAATTGTGACTGAATTATTTCTAATGCGTATTCTTAAGGAAAGTTCTGTCTTTAAAATGTTCTAATTCTCCCGGTAAATGCTCAGGTCAATAACACTGAACAAACTTCCTTGTAAAAGGCATGATCTTATTTTTCAAATAATTGCACAACAAATGTATTCACATGAGCAATACTGATAGAAAGGTGTGACATCTGTCCAATTTTTCTAAGAATGTATACACATAGAGAATAATAGCCCTTCTTTTTTTTCTCTGTCCTTCTTTCTTCTCCATTTTGCTACATTGTAAAAGAAATTTGTTTTACAGTATTTTATTTACCTTTAGGTTTCTGTGTCTTTAATGCATGCTGAAATCAAATTAGAAGGAATTAGCAAAATTTATTTATTTGATTTGAACATGTAACTTTCCTATACAGCAGAATTAATTAGGCTCCATGACTCCAGGAAATTCCATCAAGTCCATTGTGAATCCTGCTTCAAGTTTTGAAGTGGAAAAAGGAGGAAGCAGGATTGCAGAGGAGCATGTCAGGGTATGCATTTGATGTATTTGTGGACTTTATTTATTCTCTACAAAGCTTTGTACACAGAGATCACATTTCTTTGCAGCTGGTAGCAGTCTTTACTTCTCAAGAGGTACAGAAAAGATTTTGTAATATTCCCAAAGGGCAGTATTTAGACATTTTGATTTAATTTTCTCTTAACAAGAATGGAAATTTTATATGTTGGTTTCTGTAAGAAAAATAAATAACAGAGCATGGTGCATCTGCAAAATAGCAATTTTTGTCGTCTTGAGAGACAAATAATGACATATTTAATTATTTGGGTGTGATTTTTATGCCAAGACAATGGCTGTCGTATTGGCTTTTTGCTACTCTTATAAAAAATTCTGGTAAGCATTTGATTGTGGACAATTGGGAAATTACTTTGCATTAGTTTCAATGTATCTGCTTTGTATTTTGTTTGATCAAAAGAATCTCTACTGGGAAACAAGCAGGAAAAGGCAAGTAAATGAAAAGCCAGCAGTTATTTTCAATGTTGAGAATTACTGAGTGAACAAACTGTGTCATAAGGAAATATCTACTTGCCCTTTGCCATCTAGGCTAATAGGATTATATTTTGGTTTAGATCCTAACAGTAAAAGATAGTATTGCATGAATAATTCAATCCTAAAAGAGATGGAAAGTGAAGGGTCTACAACAGTGACAAATACAGGAGTAAGAAGAAACTGCAGGTAAAGAGTTGCTCTTATTCTACTACAAAGAAACCAGAAAGCTTGAAGTTACCTGAGACGACAAACATTTCTTACTAATTTCTGTGACAGAAATTACAAAATCTAAAACTCAGGTGTTTTTAATGCCATTAAGCAAAGCAGACAACCTTTGGATGAATGTCTAATACATTTATTTGGAAGATCTGTCTAAAGTTATTTGTGATGTCCTTTGTTATTTGTGAATTTCAGCAAGTTTTACAGTTTACAGATATGCTTTTTTCCAGTTGAATTTTGTCTATTAGGTTAGTATCATCAGGTGGATGGGCTGCAGCCTCACAGTGCCTGGGGTGGGGGAAGGGTAGGGAAAAGTGACAGTAGCTGAGGTCAGCTACTTGCCAGACAAGCCATTACCAGACAAGTACATGGTGAGTTTTCACTCTGCTAACAGTGCAAAAAAGTTAGGAGGGGAAAAAGGCACAGATGATATCTTGCTCAGCCTCTGAAAAATTGAAGTATCACTGTCAGCCTGCAGAAGAACGACTATTTTGAGCATTTCTATACTGGAACTTGAAACTCTGGGCCTTGCCCTGGCCTACTCTTCTTCCAAACTTTCTCCCATTACGAAAACTGTTTGCTCTTTATGAAGTGCAATGAATTAAAAAGAACTGCAGAAGAAGTAGTTAACCCTTAACCTTCAACTTCAGTGCAACAAGCCATCTTCCCTCATGGCTAAAAGGATTTATTGCACTAACAGAGAACTTGTCCTTACGTACGACATTGCACATAAAAGAAATGTAAAATTTCAGCTCAATGCAAATGTAAAATAGAGAGCAATAGTTCTCTAAAACAGGGCTTTTGTATGCTGTCCTCTTACATTTTATTCTGAAAGGAATGAGATATCTATTAGACAGAAGCTGACAGGAGGATTAGGGACTGGAGAGGGAATTGCTGGGGATTTGAGGAGCTTTATGCTTAGATATTTCTATTCACTTTATTAGTTTGTAATTGATTTCCGTGCCTTTCTTTTTGACATTTATAATAATAATTGTACCTTTTAATAACAACTGGATGTCCAGCTACCATATTAAGATATTAAAAAATATCAGTTATAGACAAAGGAATTGGAACGCTAAAAATATATTTTCAAAATATATAAAATATATTTTAAAAATACATTTTCATTAGTTTTTTTACTAGAATGGAAATATAGGGAAGAACACAAGAACCAAAACAAGTTCCATTCTCAAAATCTAACTAAGGAAAGACAAATCATGGATCCTTTTCCGTAGTCTAGGAGATTGCAGCAGAGTGACTTTATAGTCCCGTCCTTCTCCTCCCCAAAAGGCAATGCAATATGCTTATTAACATTCATATCTAAGCATCTATCACCTTGTATGTTTTAAAAATTCGGAGTCTTCTCTTTTCTGTTGGTACTTTTGAAGACTGTTCCATGGCATGTAGAGATAGCATGCTCTGTCCTTTAGCTGTGTTCTGGTCCCCTCAGACTGCTTCTGTGGCATCCAGATGATTCTCCAGCTCTATCAGTGGGAAAAATGGCTAGGATTTGCCCTAGAGAGAGTTTTGATTTCAGAAAAAGAAAGAACCTAATAAAAGTAAACTACTGTGATCTCTGAAACAATGAGCAAGAGGTTTAACACAGCAACAATGGAAAATGAATTTAAGATGAAAGGAGCAGTAACACAGTGACTGCTTGGGAAAAAGAGACTAATCTAATGCAGTAAACATTCCTGTAAGAGGACAAGATGAACTTGTACAATATTCTAACCCCATCAAATAGTCTGAGCAGGGAAGTTTTAATCATACCTGGACACCATCACTGCTGCTATAGAGAACTGTTCTATACATTTTCTTGCTAAAATGGTGTCATATCTGGTGGTTTATATAATTTAAGCTCGTAGCTCTGTATTGGGTTTGTGTGGGCAGGGTTTTGGTGGCAGGGTAAGGGGCTACATATTTAAGAGGGGTGCAGCACATGGGATAGACCCTGTCAGAACAGCCCTGGCACAGGTATCATGGCCCTAGGGCCCTTTCTCACCTAGGGATATTTTCCTTGAAACAGTTCACACCTGTGTTGATTTAACGGTGTATCCTAAAAATTTATAGATGCCACAGTCACCTTTTCTCTTGATTTTAATTTTATTATTATGAGTTTTGAAATATAAGTCCCACAGAATTAGTATGCCAAGTTTCTTTATCTCAAAGCAAGGAAGGAGTGTCCTGCTTCTTATTGAGCTGAAATTTGTTACTTCACTAAAAATTGACATAAAATAATTTCCAGTGTATATGTCAATTACAATTCAATATCCTCTACCTGTTAAATGAATGTCATTGATCATTGTCCCAGTTTGAGGTAAATAGAGCTAATTTTCTATTTAGTGATTTTACATTTTCAGTTAAGTCTCTTCTAAGTGACTGTACTTTCTGAAACTAACAGCATGTTTTTCCAGACGTTGTTCATTTCTACAAGTGATAGTGCTTGATGTCTATAGCTACTATGAGGTAGGGTATGAAAATATAGCTCTTGCTTATACTTGCACTTGTGGAGATCAAGGCCACTGCCACATCATAGGTGCCGTATTGGGGTGTCATAGATGAGGTGGTGCATCTGCAGGGAGGAGCAGACAAGGAGCTGACCAGCAAGGTATTCCATCCTACATATGTCATACTCAGTATAAAGTGAAGGATCAAGAGCATCAAGTTCTTCCCTTCTCTTCTGCCCCTGTCAAATGCCTAAGCAGAACTCTGCTAGTTCATTTGCCTTCAATTCCCATCTGTGCATTCCTGAATGCAGTTCCTGAATCCAGCTCATGTCTGCTGCTGAGTTCAGTCTGGGACTTCTCCAGTGCCCTGCTTCACAGAGCCTCTGATGACCTCTGGAAAGCCTCTTCTAATCGTCAAGAAAATGATTAGAGGAAACAAGAAGAATTTCTATAGGTACATCAGTGATAAAAGGAAGGCTAAGGAAGACGTGCGTCCTCTCTGGAAGGAAAATGGAGAACTGGTCACAAGGGTCATGGAGAGGGCTGAGGTGCTCAATGACCTATTGGCCTCAGGCTTCACTGGCAAGGGCTCTAGCCATGCTGCCTAAGTCACAGAAAGTAAAGGTAGGGACTGGGAGAAGGAAAATCCACCCACTGTAATCAAATATTAGGTTCAAGACCCTCTAAAGAACCTGAAGGTGCACAAGTCCATGGGGCCCAACAAGATCCAACCGAGAGTCCCAAGAGAACTGGCGGATGAAGTTGCCAACCTGCTATACATCATACTTGAAAGGTTGTGGCAATCTGGTGAAGCTGCTGCTGACTGGAAAAGGGGAAACATAACCCTCATTTTCAAAAGGGGAAAAAGGAAGACCCAGGAAACTATTGGCCAATCAGTCTCACCTCTGTGCCTGGCAAGATCATTAAGCAAATCCTCCTGAAGTCTCTCCTAAGGCACATGGAGAATGAAGATGCAGTGATTGGTGATAACCAACATGGTTTTATCAAGGGCAAATTGTGCCTCACGAATTTGGTGGCTTTTTATGATGGAGTTACAGCTTTGGTGGATAAGGGAAGAGCAACTGACATCACCTACCTGGACTTGTGCAAAGCATTTGATACTCTCCCCCATGACATACTGATCACGAAACTGGAGAAATGTGCTGGATAAGGAATTGGCTGGATGGTTGCACTCAGAAGGTTGCAGTGAATGACTCGTCCAAATGGAGACCAGTGATGAGTCATTCCCGAGGCATTGGTACTGGGACTGGTACTGTTTAACATCTTTGTCAGCGACATGGACAGTGGGATTGAGGGCAACCTCATCAAGTTTGTGGATGACACCAAGCTGTGTGGTGCAGTTGACACACTAGAGGGAAGAGATGCCATCCAGAGAGACCTGGACAGACTGGAGAGGTGGGCCCATGCCATCCCCATAAAGTTCAACAAGGCCAAGTTCAAGGTCCTGCACCTGGGTCAGGACAATCCCAAGGACAAATACAGGCTGGGCAGAGAATGGCTTAAGAACAGCCCTGAGGAGAAGGACGTGGGGATATTGGTTGATGAAAAACTCTACATGAGCCGACAATGTGCACCTGCAGCCTAGAAGGCCAACTGCATCTTGGGTTAGGTTCTATCAAGAGAAGTGCGGCCAGCAGATCGAGGGAGCTGGTTCTGTCCCTCTACTCTGCTCTGATTCTATGGTCGCTGAAGGGGTGGTTTGGGGGGAAGAAGGAATTTGATATCGGCTTTGTATATATTTGTATATATTTCATTATTTTTCTATTTACACTGTTATGTTTTTATATTATTGTTATTGTTTCATTAAACCTGTTTTAGATTTCTTTTCCAACCCTTGTCTCTCCCTTATTCTCTTTTTCTTCCGCTTCTAAGGAGGGGTCAAGGGTTAATAGAGAGTGTCTGGCAGTCATTTAGAGACCAGCCCAGCCCTAAACCTCGACAGTTATGTGTGATAAAATCTGTGTTTAAATATTACTTGATTTTTCTAAGCCAGACTGTGATTTTACAGTTGAATGAATATTGTTGGAACATATATACATATATGGATGTATTCAAAGGCCTCTGCTACAATGACCTTATTTTCAGCTCAAGCTGGTGAAATTGCAAACCCTACTTAATGAAAAAAAAAAATCATAATGAATTAGTGATGTTGGCAGTTACCTGAAGTCAGCTTCTATTATTGTTAATTGTAAATAATCATCCTTCTAAATAAGACTTACCTAGAAATTATTAACCAAACCTTTATCTAGCATTAGTACAGATTCCTCACAGATGAATCCACCTCATACTGACAAAGAGGTACTTCTCTACAGAATAATTTTTACCTTTCTAGCTTAAGTTTACCTACTTATAATCCTGAATTAAAAATATTAGATATTTAAATATTTTAAAAAATTCAAAAATATTAGTTATTAAGGGAGTGGAGCATCTCCCTTATGAGGAGCGGCTGAGGGAGCTGGGTCTCTTTAGTTTGCAGAAGAGGAGACTGAGGGGAGACCTCATTCATGTTTATAAATATTTAAAGGGCGAGTGTCACGAGGATGGAGTCAGGCTCTTCTCGGTGACAAACAATGATAGGACAAGGGGTAACGGACACAAACTGGAACACAGGAGGTTCCACTTAAATTTGAGAAGAAACTTCTTCTCAGTGAGGGTGACAGAGCACTGGAACAGGCTGCCCAGAGAGGTTGTGGAGTCTCCTTCTCTGGAGACATTCAAAACCCGCCTGGACGCCTTCCTGTGCAACCTCATCTAGGTGTTCCTGCTCCGGCAGGGGGATTGGACTAGATGATCTTTTGAGGTCCCTTCCAATCCCTAACGTTCTGTGATTCTGTGTTCTGTGATTCTGTGATATTCAGATTAATTTGTGAGTTCTAAATTTTGACAAAGTTTTCTGTGTATGTTTAATTTTTTTTTCAGATATTCCCCCCTTGTTTTGTAGTGGCAGAGTTCTAATGTATAAGGTAATTTTATGTAAGGAATTTCTAGAACTAATCTGTGTCTGGTTTCTCACTGTCTCTTATTTGATAGGAATAAGAATTAATTTCTTACAGTTTGTGAAATAGTGGCCTTTCTCCCTTCTTTTTACCTTGTAACACAATACAGATTAAATTATTTTTGATCAGGGATTGATGGGTATCTCCAAGAATCTCTTGGAGCCAGCTAGAACCAATCAGATCCCCAGCTCCTCCAGTCTCTCTCAGTGAAGTCCCATCTGGGTATCCAAAACTGTCACTGAAAAGCCAGGATGAAAAGAACTTGTTGACACCAATATGATGCAGATAAGCAGACACTTTATTACGGCCTAGTGTGAAGGGGAGTAGTTTCACCAACATCACACGCCTTACCTGGTGTGTTTACACATTATAAAGGATACATACATTCATATTCACACCATTTCCCATAGCTAGTTAAAATAACTCCCACTAGTCCCCATCATGCACAGTGTTTACAGAAATTGGGTCTGGGATGGCTCTGTAGCCCCCCACAGACACCACACTTAAAAGAGAGAGACCCTCCAATGACCTTGGGTCAAACACTTGACTAGAAAATCTAAGGGACTTGTTTCATATAACGAAGGTTTAAGACTCCAGTAAACTTTAAAGCAATAAATTTTTCATCCTTGATTCACTTTCCAGAATGGGGCATTGTTGGTGATCGGTGGCTTGGTTTCATGGTTGTACCTTCAGATAGACATACTTTCAGTGGATGTTTGTTTTAGTGGATAAAACAAACTGTGACTAAAATAGGGCCTCAGCTACACATCGGTTCATTAGCAGCTTTGACATTTGTAAAATATATTTTTATGTTTATTTTTCCTATATCCATAACAAAGGTATTGAGGAAAACACTGCCTGTGCTCCTGATCCTTCAACCAATTCCCCCAGTGCCCTTAAGCCCCTTTTGAGCATCTTTGGACTTCTCTCCACAATCTGATCACTACCAACCTGCATAACCAGCATCAAGTAATATTGACGGCTGCACCAGACCAGAGAATTTCCTGGTAGTGTCTCTAACCTGGGTTCCAAGGAGGCAGCAGACTTCAATATGGTCAGCATATTGGTCCCTCTGTTCCCCTCAGAAGGGAATCACCTACAACAACTACCATCCTTTTTTTCTTAGCAGAGGCAGTCATAATGCGTGAGGCTGACTGACTCACTCTTGGCAACCCCCTTGATGGACCTACATACATATGTACATACTTCACTGAAGTGCAGTGAGTTGATATGCTCTCCAGCTATCCCTTTCCCTCAATGGTTTCCTGAGGCCATGAGAGCTCCTATCTGAAACATAAAATCTGTAAAGACCTTCAGCCTGTCTTGGTATAGAGATCACTTTTGATGCTGGGAAAGCTTATTGCGTTGAAGAAGATTAACTACCTGCATGAGAGTGGATTATCATAAATTTTAGTTGTTTTCAGGTCTTTGGTCTCATAAAGGCAGAAGTCCTGCAGATATTTTGTCTGGATGTGTAGGAATGGTGTTAGTTAGCTAAAGCTCAACTGAAGCTGACTCTTGCAAAAGCAGCAAGGGAAGATTTTCTACATGACAGATTTCTAACAAGGTTGAATAAGGAGAAACCAGGCCTGTTGCTGAATTGGAGGTGATTTAGTGAATGCAGTCACACTTAAGTGTAAGGTACCAGATACCTTTCTTGCATTGATTTTCACCATCAGCATCTAGGCATCTGTTTTCAGAGGCAGAATAATTATAGGCAGATGTATTGGGTTTTCTGTGAGGGGGTTTTTGGTTGTGTCTTTGGTAACAGGGGAAAGGCTATGGAGATGGCCATGGACAGACCCAGATTAGAGTTTTGTGGACCTGGGCTGAAGCAGTTTTGCATGTGAGGGAAACTGCAGCTGTGGGCAGACCCATATTGGACTTCTGAGGACATTTTTCCCCTACAGAAAGGGGGCCACGTGGAGGCAGAGAGATTACTGAGTTGTTTCTTTCCCT
>NW_010202577.1:0-5945 GCF_000695765.1 Mesitornis unicolor | reverse complement strand
GTGTGGCGGGAAGAACGATGGCAAACCCCCACTCCCAAGGCAAAGGGGGAGGGGGAAGGTGAAGAAACCGGGAACAAAAGCTGAGCCCAGGAAGAAGGGAGGGGGGAAGGTGTTCGATTTTAAGTTCTGTTTGTATCTCCTATTGTTCTACTCTGATGTTGGTAACAAATTAAAATTGTTTTGTTTTTTTATTGCTTATGACGAGTCTGTCTTTTGCCTGTGACCTGTTCAAGTGGTGAGAAGCCCTCCCAGTCCTTATTTTGACTAGCCCTTTTTTGGGGCACCGTGGTGATCAGTTATGCCCTGGGCCTAAACCACGACAGCAGAAGAAGGGGAACTAATCAATGATCACTTGTGAGAACTTGACACACACAAGTCCTTGTGACTGGATAAGCTGCATTTGAGGGTCTGTCAGAGTCCAATACTCTCTGATCAGGTTCTTTTAGATATTTCAGATGTTGAGGCTGTAAATGTCTAAAATAAAATTTACTTATTTGAAGACACTGTTGTTACTTTGGATTTCTGATTTCCCAAAGGGATACATAATATACTGAAGACACATAACAAATGTAAGTAACACTTAGCAGAAGTATAGTGATTGCAGTATACAGTTCAGCCACAGTACTGATGTGATTCCCGTTACTGGTACCTATAATGTGCTCTCAATCATAATGCTGGACCTCCCCAATCACTGGGAAGACATATGTGATTTGCAGCCAGCTGAAGCCTGTTGCTCTGTTTGAAATTCTTCTGCCAGTTTTCTGGATTTTGTACTCTATGTTGGAGTGAGCCACATATTCACTCTTCCCATGCTGGTCTGGCTGAAACAGTAAGACATCCACACTCTCCTAATGAAATGAGGGAGAAAAATTTACACCACCCCTTGATCCACTCAATGGTTTATAGCTGTTTAGTCAAAACAAAGGTCACACTCTAGTCCCTTTTATGTTGAGATAAAGTCAGCTTCTTTGCAACAGCTGTCACAGCATACACTATTCCCTGAGCTTCAGAGGCCCATCACCTCTGACCTTTCTTCCATGGTAGGCTTTTATTGGTCAGTCGCAGAGTGCTGAGAGTATATAGCTGATATCATAGTAAGGCCACTTCCTATAATCTTTGAAAGAGTCTGGAAATTAGAGGTCCTCAGCAGCTGGAGAAAGACAAATTTTCACCAACTTGCAAAAAACACAGAAAAGCAGTTAAGAAAAATACAGGACAGTTTGCCTCTCCTTGGTTCCTGGGAAAATCATAGAATGAGTACTCTTAGAGCACATTTCTGAGGAATCAAAAGAGAAGACTGGAAAGTTTCAACATGGCTTCACAAAAAGGGAATAATGCTGGACCACAGTGATTGCCTTCTAGCCTTACTAGACTAGATTTGTGGAAGAGGAGAAGGAAGTGAAAGCCATTTACCTCAACTTTAACAAGGCTTTTGAAACTCTTCTGCAATATACTTGTAGAATATTTTGATTTGGATAGATGTATGACTGCATAAGTAAAAAAATGTATGAAATTATTGCAAACAACAACTTGTGGAGCACTCCACCAGGCTGGGCTAAACTGAAGATAAGTAAGTGTATGTGTGTACTTTGGAATACCAGTCAGGAATGGATTTTAGGCAGGTATGGGAAGACCTGGAAAAAAATGGAAGGGTATCCTGGATCAGAAAAACTTTTTGCAAGTTGCCAGTCTATGTAATAATTTTCTACCTGCTGCAATAGGAGAAGAATCAAAGTAAGACCTTGTACTTGAGGTGACTTTTCCACACTATCCCAAGTAACCCCTTTTTTTCTAGAATGATACCAAGTAGCATCTGACATGGCAGCTGCTTTATTCTGGTGATATTTAATGAACCTTAAACTTCCACTGTGCACTTTGATGACTGTTTTATGTCTGCAGGGTAGTTTTTATAGGCAATTCCCCACATAAAAAAAATTTGCCTTGGCACTACTTCTTAATAAGAACAATGGGGTGATTTCTGTAGGGTAAAATAGCTGACTGGAGTAAAATACTGCAAAGAAAATGAGCTTCTTCTCATACCCTTAGTTTTAACAGTGATAATTTAAAAGTCCCTAGCACAACATGTTACTTTAAAGCATTAGAGAAATTGATAGATTCTTGTACACAGAATTAATGCCATTCTTCAGCTCTCCTGCCTGGCCTTGAGCCCACTCATGTAATCCACATCCTGGTTCATCCCCAGGGAGGTACCCGATTCCTGAGGCTGGGGTTGCCCTGCTCGCCATACCCAAACATGTGTATTGATACTCAGTTACATTTTCTAGGTAGTAAACCACCCAACCTCCATCATTGCTTTGGAATATGTGCACAAAATATTCTCATAAAGTATGCTGAGTAATTTTCAATAGTCATAATTTACAGAAAAGATGGTTTCTCAATATCTGGTGTACCATCTGTCACAAGCATCTGGGCACTGCACTTACTGGCTTTTTAATTAAATGTATAATCAGAATAGAGTATGTGTGGAGTAAGGCTAGGAGATGGAGCAGTTCCCCTCCAAGAGAACTTGCAAACAAAAAGTATATAATGCCCTAGTTTGGGCAGAAAAATCTAATGCTGACTTTAAGTGAATATGGTAAGTGACTAAAACTAGGAGTCTTCCTTTTATCCTTCTTCAGTATGAATACAAGAATAAAAATGTTTGCCTAATGTTGATGAACTTTTCAAAAAATCTGTAAAAATGACCCACTGGCATATGGAAGGTGTAATTGCATATAAGAAGCAGAAAGTTTATTGTGTAATTACTTGTTTTATGCATGTAAAAGTACCACTGAGACCAACTGAAATTTTGCTCTACTGATGAAGCAGAATAAACAGCTGAATTTTCACTAATCATGATCTTTAAAAGATGTCTACAGTTGAATTAGGCTGCTTTTATGCAACTGTCTTTGAATATAGCCTGCCTTTCTCTATTATATTACCTCAGTCCCCTAAGACTGCATTACAAAAGGTAACGGTTTCTCCACTCCACTGAACTGCATGTTCAGCTGTTCTGTAGAACTACAGAGGGAAGGATAAATTTCAATTATGAATGGATATCTTTTACATGTGTCTTTTTCTAATGCTATTTATGTGGTGTAGTTACTGGTGGTGATGAAGAGTTTTTCTGATTTTTTTTGACCAATGAAATGTATTACATCACATGTTCTTTTTTTTTGTTTTTGTTGTTATGTGTAGCTGTATAACATTAACCTTGAAAACACTCTTAGTTCCTTGGATGCTATCATTAATCAAGGCATTACACAATTATTTGCTGTGCTGGGGAGTACATCAGGTTATAATAAGGACAGTAGAAACCAAATAAAATATGTTTCCCTCCGCTTGATCTGCTTGTGTGAGGAGATAAGGATTTTCTGTTCCATTACTTAGCCATTTCACCTCTGGGAATCAAAGAATAACTCAAAACACCTGCTGTAGGTATAGGAGTAGTGAAATGAAATAAAGGAAAAGTCTCAATTTTATGCTATATCCCCAGACTACAAGAAAGGTAAAATAAGTGGATGATTGTTGTCTACAGAAAATGCAATTTCTGAGGAGAATTAGTAGTAAAAACCCAAATCATTCTATGCCTTGCAAGCATTGGCTTCACCTAATTAGCTGCAAATGCACAACCTTTTTAACCTTTCAGCGTATATCTTCAAAAAAACACTGTTGGAACTTACACTATCTATAACAGCCGTACTGATGCAGTGGTAACATAACAAGTGTGTTAAGCCTAGCACTAATGTAGCATTAACATTCTGTTCTTATTGCTGGGATGATTCTATTAACTTTTTCATTTTTATTTTTATACCTACCAGGGAAGATAGCTGCCTTTATCCACTCTGTGAGGCCACTTAAACAACAAGAACACCAAATACAATCACTACTTTTGGTGCATTCAGCTGACATTTTGTTTCAGCTTCCATGAATTACTATAACCTTTTGAAATGGGGGACTTGTAATTTAGGGCTAGAGTCCAGGTAAAACCTAGCAACCACGTAACCAAGGAACTGAATAGCTTATAGAAATTAATGGGTAACTGAGGTTAGTAGGCATGTAACTAACTAACAATAGGGTATTGAATAAGGGAAATGAAGTGTAAAGAAATAGAAACTGAAGCAGCCTAAAAGCCAGATAAAACTGACTCTGTGACTTGGAGAAGTTCCAGGAGCATGTGTCAAAAGAAGATTATGGGAGTTCAGCACAATGAAGACTACTTACTTCATCCCTGATACCCTGGCCCACGACCACCAGGAGGCACTGCGCAGGTGCAACTGGGAGGAGAAGAAGGTGGAGCACATGCAAAGGACTTCTTGGAAAAGGACCGCCTTTTCGGGGAAAGGTTATGAATATGTATATGCACTTAATGAATAGGCAATATGTTACTGTATAAAATCAAGGGAAATTGCTGTTTTAGGCACACACGTCTGTGGAGTAGAAATCCCTCATGTGCCCATGTGTGGAATAAACATACCTACTTTACAGTCTTACAGGTTATGGAGTCTTCTTTCTGTGAGTCACTTTCTAGAAGGTAACATACTTTTTCATTTCAAAAGCAATTAGTAATTAACTATATCTGAACATACCTTGTAATACCTCTGCTGCTGGTTTGGGTTTTTTCTTTAAGATATCATGTACAGAGGCCCAGCCACCTTCTTACATCTCCAAATCCATCTTATTTTGTTCTATATTTGTTTATTTTTGGCCTAGATGTTAATATCTAAAGAAGATAATGCAAAGGCCAAAACGTTTTTCTTTACATGACAGAAAAAAAGAAAATCTCTTGTGAACTGGCCTTTCCTAAGATTAGTAATTTTTCCTTTACATCTGACGTGGTGTTCATGTTTAGTCTATTTAGTAAGTAAACCAGCAACTGGTAGCAACAGATGAGGAGAAGGGTGGGGTTCTCAACAACTTTTTTGTCTCAGTCTTTTTAGAGAGAGAGCAAAATTTAGTCACAAAGTCCAAGTCATGTACACCATGTAGCTGCATGCCTGGAAGCATGAAACTCAGCACTGGGCGAGGTGGCAAGCACTGGGAGAGGTGGCAACCATCACCAGATCCATATCTGGTATTATCTGGATGTCTGGAGGAGTGTGAGATGAGGCGGAGGACCATTAGGAGTCTGGAGGTCCCAGTCCCCAATTTCTTTCCACCTCAAATGAAAGGAGCCATTACCTCTACCCATGCAGGTGTGAATTAATAGACTTTGTGACATTAACATAAGTGATAAGATTGTCTATAGTCACCCTCACCCGCAGGTATGCCCTGGTGATGTAATGCAGAAATTTGAATAAGAACTAAAGATAAGGGGAAACACTGCTAAAGACAAACACCCCAGGTGGTCTAACCCACTCAGGCAAACTCCTGCCTGCTGTCATGTACATCAGGGGATAAAATCCCTAAGATTCATGCTAGAAAAGGAGAAGTTACTTCTCCAGCCACGGAGTGATGAGAACCTTTCCCCTTGGTTGGAATGCTGGCCAAGGTAACTTACATGGGAGCCCTTATCTGGTGGGACAGAATGAACTCAGAACCATACTGATGAACTGGACAGATTGATGAATTCGCTCCCTCTCCATCCCCACCACTCAGGTGACCTTGTGGGTAAGATTATTTACCTCAGCTAATGCTGAGTGACATATTTCCTCCTCAGGTTCATATTCCTTTAGTGTATTTTATATATCTCCTCAGGTTCATTTCTACGTTTCCCTGAGTGTATAGATTTTGCTTCACTGTATTTCTGTTCGAATGGGCTTGTTTATTTGCCAGGCGGCCAGGCTTACTGTGGGCAAGTTGTTGTTGTTGTTATTAACGTTTGTGTGTTTCATAATGCGTTGTTGTTGGAGACCTCATTCATGTTTATAAATATTTAAAGGGTGAGTGTCACGAGGATGGAGCCAGGCTCTTCTCGGTGACAAACAATGATAGGACAAGGGGTA
>NW_010202576.1:0-12573 GCF_000695765.1 Mesitornis unicolor | reverse complement strand
CTCCCTCTCCTTTCTTTCCTTCAGACCAACCGTGGCATTCTTCAAAGTTGTTCTCCTTGGGCCTCACTCCTTTCTCCGCTGCAGGTCTCCTCTGATGGTTATAGAGATCCCAGCTCTCTCTCTTTTTTCCGGGATGAGCTGCAGCGGAGCTTTAGCTTAAGTTGTGGTCGGGGCCAGGGCCACACCACCCGCACCTGGGGCCACGCTGCTCAGGGCTGGAGCCAGAGAGAGAGAGGCATGCCTTGCACCCCCCTTAAATACATCAATTCGCACAGGCACTGACTGGCTTGGCCCTGGTCAGAGGTGGGTCTGACAAAGGCAAAAGGGGAGCTTTTCAGGTAGCTTCTTAAAGGACCATCTCCATAGCCCTTCCCCCGTTACCAAAGACACAACCAAAAACCTCTCACAGAAAACCCAATACAGAGCTGCTGGCCACTGCCCTGGTGGTGGCAACTCAGAACCACGAGCAGTACAAAGACGCAGCAACCATAACTCTGTCCTCTGGTCTAAGGCCTTCATGTCCCGGTGCAGCTACATTAGCACAGGTCTGCACTGATGGTTTGTGGTTGCTGTCTGCTGTTTCCCCCACACCGATACGTTACTCTCAAGTGTCCTGCTGGTCCTTCTGTAGAGTGATTTAGCATCCCACTTCTCATTACTGTTGCTCACTTATCTCAATTTATTTCCACTTTCACAGTGTGCTGACACTCTTGCTGTCCTAACAGCATCATATTCTCATACATATTTTATTTTTCTCTCCATTGGCAGACTTATTCCTTTACGTGCCAAGAGAAAGTTACATTTGAATTGCCTCTTTAGATCCTTCTACAGTTCTACTTTTGTTCTTTCCCAAATTAGTAACTGTTCTTTCTTAGTCTCTTTTCCCCTCTGCTTAGGCAAGAACAGGAGTTGAACATGTGGTTGTAGTATCAGACCATTGCAATTAACCTGAGCCAGAATATTAAGTTTAATTCACTGCTCTCATAATTTCTCCATTATTTCAGCTTTATGAAAAGCAAGCCCTGAAGGAATATGCCAGTCGTATCTTTACTTGAAGTGCCTGATACAAATAAGCTCCTGAAGACACAGCTCCTTCAGAATTATTTGCTGTGAATGCATCCAGCCAGCACCTCCTTACAGACACCATCCCCTGCAACTCACGTACGAGTCCCACTCCACATATGCTGTTACCCATTTTGAGGACAATCCCTTCTTTTAAAGGCTGACATAAAAACAGAAAGTCCAACCAACCTCCTCCCATCTAAGCCTGATTGAGAAATCACGTTCAGGCACAGCATACACAAAATACTTTCTGTACAATTTAACTCTGTGGTAGCTTCAAGGGGCAGAAAATACCATCACTATCAGATCTGTGCTATTTTCTCTTCCCACATATTCAGCTATAAAAAAATCTTGACAGCGAAGATGAATTTAAAAAAACACCTTGAATACCAAATTGACTTTTGAACTGCCTTCACCACTTGCACCATTTAGATCTGGACTGTAACAAGAAAAGCAAGTGTACGAGTAGAAGACTCTGCATATATTCCAATACCATTAGTTAACAGATACATTCTTCACACTTATCCATTCAATACCAGTGGATGAACATTAACCAGGTCAGCTCCAGAGATTATCTACTGATCAAAAATAATTTAAGGTCAATTTTCAAAGCAAGCTAAAGATATCATGTGCCTGGGTACCGACAGAAGTTCTCAATGTGATAAACTGAAGTTAACTCTAAATATTTACAATGCCACCATCACTCAGATGTCAACACCTAAGACATGTTTGGGTCACATCACCAGCACCAAGTTACTTAATGTTATGCTATTAAAAGACTGAACTACATTGCCATTTGCATTTCTCACCAACCCAGTACATTACCGGTATCGTTAGTTTTGCTCCACCAGAAGGAAAAGAAGTCAATGGAAAAGCAACCATCGTAAGCATCAACGCTCTCCAAAAGTTTGCCCCCACAAACTGGTAAATTTGCTTTAGCAAGGAGGAGTGTGCCAATGTTCCAAATTGCTGACATAGAGTTCTATGCATAAAGTCTATATAAAGTTTGATTTTCAAGTTGGACTGTTTCAGCAATATTCTTGAGCCTAAGGCCCATATGTCTTACTTCAAGTTGTTTAAAACACCTTATATTCCAACATCACCTTCATCTTCTGGGCATACAACTTTAAATACTATTCTTTAAAAGCAAACATCACAACAGCTTGCAGGAAGTAATTTGTGTTTGCAGGTTTTAGTCATTTAAGTCCTCTGCTGGGCTTTGAACTCCTATGACAGAAAAAGCATATAGAGAAAAGAAAACCCAACAGCATTACTGTTTTTTGATACAAGAACGAACTAATCAGTATGAATGTATATAATATAAAAAGATCGTAATTCTTCCTCACCCCATGACAGAAGTTCAATTATATAAAAAAAGAAGAAATAAAATAAAAGAAGTCTAGCTTGAACTTCAAGTCAACTCCTCAGAAGCTCCATGTTGTCCAAGTGCATCTGCCAGGAGAGGAGGTACCATGCCACAGGGTACCAATTTTCCCAGGCCTTAGAGAGACCGGATTGAGGTTAGAGCAGGATTACAATGTTGGTAGATGAGGAACGAGCAACTGACATTGTCTACCTGGAGTTGTGCAAAGCATTTGACACTGTCCCCCACAACTTCCTTATCTCTGAATTGGAGACGTGGATTTGATGGATGGGCCACTCGGTGGATAGGGAATTGGTTGGATGGTTGCACTCAAAGAGTTGCGGTCAACAGCTCGATGTCCAAGTGGAGACCAATGACAAGTGGCATTCCTCAGGGGTCAGCACTGGCGCTGTTTAACATCTTTGTTGGTGACATGGACAGTGGGATTAAGTGATTTTTTGCTGTTTGTGGGGTTTTGGCTTTTTTTTTAAGGAATACAGAAACTAGCCACCAGAACAGATGTTACCTGAGTGACAGCAAGTAACTGATTACTGAACACTGTACTTGCCTAGAACAGCATACACCTCTTGGTCAAGCCCTACAGAACCAAACGGTCATATGCAAGTGAAGAAACTGTTCCAAAATAAAGCTATTTTAAGACAAGATTCCTTAAAAATAAAGCACATACACAGTGTGCATGTCAACACCACTTTTTTTAGCAAGTCAACTCACCACCCCAAATATGGATTCAGCATCACAGACCCATCTAGAAGATGAGCAGCTTGCATCCAACATGTGCACCATGCAAAGTGCGTGGCACCACAAAAATTCAGCCAGGGCTGCAGCGTGCAAAATACTTGAAAAAATTCTTCAGTTTCAAGTATTTCTGAAGGTCCATCCAGCTCCAATATGAGAAAACCACCTACAAGCAGCATACAGAGAAATGGTTTCTACCCCAACTGCAGTCAAAAAGTAAAGCTAAGAAGTTGGTGAGGTTGCTCAGACCAATATACTCCCTTAATGTAACTGTTAAGCGTGCAATTAAACACATTACATGTTCCAAAGTGTTGGACAGCACAGATGAGCGGTGTAGGCTCAGACCTTTCAATAAGACTTGTACTCACAAATGACTGCCTGTTTTAATCGTCTAGTAAATTGGTATTAAGAATTCTTGACTATTTCAAGTATAATCAGTCATTCCAAAGTCCACAGTGTGACTCACTGCAACCTAGGTACATTTTAACATTCAGTGGTTGTTTTCTTGACAGGAAAGGGAGAGTCCTCTGCTGCAACAGTAAGATCGCTTTACTTTCAAAAGTGTAATTCAGCAGAAGTAAGTTCTTCATCCTTCTGGATTCAAGCTCTACACATCAACTCCTTTTGGGAGAACATTAAACAGTTGTACACCTTTCCAGTAATGGCATGGCCTTAAGATGACCTGACCGAGCACTGTCAAAAGCAGAGACAAACACACCTGGCATGGAAATGGAGATGGTGACCTAATTCGTCTTTTCCGTTTGGTTCTGAGTCTTTGTCTACAGTTTTAAAAACTGGCAGTCAATATTTAGGATTGGCCCTGGAAAAAATATCTGGAATCCCACTTAACAGAGGCATTGGAAGCCTGAGCTGCAGCACGTCTGCCTACACTATTCCCACCTGGAGTTGAGATTAATTTCATCTAGGACTTAAATTCACTTCTTAGGTTTCCCCTAAAACAAGAAGTTAGGAAGTTCTGAGGTCCCCAAAGAGCTATGCAAGCCAGGAACTAGGAGTGTGTGGAAACACAAGTTCCCATTTCTATAGATTTTCATCAGACAAAACCAACAATCCAGTGAAAGTCAAAGAATTATTCAAGTTTGTAATGGAAGAGCCTAAAGTTTTCCATTTCCTACCTGCCAAATGTAGAAATAAGTCTAAAAAAAAGAAAAAAGTAATTTTCCTTTTCAATAATTGTAAGTTTCTGCTGAAGTAATGGCCATACAACACAGTCAAAAGCTTTCTGGAAAATTTTCTTGGTGTCAGACAGATTTCTCTCAAATTGATTCTAACATTCTTACATGATTGCATTTTCCATATTTCTAATTCCTCAAAATACTTCAAGTGTTATTTTCCTTTTAGTAAACATGCATTGCTGACAATCCTCCGCCGTTTTTCTTACTACCTTCCTCTGAAAATCAGGTATCCCCCACTACTGAAAACAGAATACCGAGCTTCTGCAGCCATACAGAAATTGATACAATCTACTGCTTTAATAGAGAGTTAAACAACCCCATTTTGTGCCATCATAAAGAAATCAACTGCTAACAACCATCAAATTCAAGTGTGTTCTTTTCTCATCAGGTTCTATCTCTCTGATATACAGCCACTTATGTTTTACTTTAAAAAGGCATCTAGCATATTAGTATCTAAGGTGGTAGAAATGCTTGTGAGACAAACTGTCTAGCAGGTAAGCATGACAGTGATTTATAAAACCTGATAAAAGCTTCACTACATTAGCAGAAAACCAGAATTTGTGTCTTTGCTGTCCAGTTCTACCTAGTGAGCACATCCTACATTCTCAAGGCCACCAAACCAGTAAGTATGCTCCAGGAAATTTAATAATTCTTGATGTACAAGTGGACTGAGGCATAGTATAGACAAAGCTGTAACAGCCCTGTAATCTATAGCTTAACCTCATTAAAAAAATGGATTTGACACCGTAGATAGATGAGGCTTTGGCTGCCCCATTCTCAACAGCTGGTCTCCTGCATTGGTATTACAATTTCCTATTTTCAACTACTCCCACTTCTGGCAGGACATCAACATTCAGGAGAGGCCTTTCAGAGCTGTTAGGAGCCATGACGTTGCTGAAGTGGTAATTTCTTAAACTTTTAAGAACAGACAAGCCATTGATCTTTAGGTTTTTCTACTTTCAGCAGACACAGGTTAAGTCTATTCTCAGCTTTACCTCAAGATGGAGATATCCAAGCAAATCATACCAGTCATCTAAACGTACCCTAGTAGCTTCTGAAAAAGGAAATGACACTGCACACACAAATAACGGTGGAAGTTTATAGAACCTCAGAGAGAATACCTTGCTGCAGTTATCCTGCATCCTTCACTGGCTTGCTTGGATGTTTCAGAAATTTGGTATCCAGTTGCAGGTGGAGGGGGCAGCAAGCAATGACCGCATGGGATGGAAGCTTCAGCTACTGTCAGAATTCCTTGAACTATTTTTAGTTGGGCTTTAGCAGTTTTCAGCCGCTTCAGAACCTCAGTGCATTCTAGGCTTTGTTTCTGCAAGTGTTCATCCTTTCTTAGGAACGGATTCAGTTCTCCCTGCACAAAAGTGTAGCACTCCAGTAGCAGATTCTAACAAACAGCAAAATCTGATATAAGGTACAACTATGAATAAGTCAAGCTCAGATCATTCATATTAGTTTCAGATCATATTAAACTAGAAAAGATTTATGCATTAAGTTCCACAATTCTTATCAAAAATGTGTTGATGTTTGCTAGAAGCTGTGCTAAGAACACAAAGAGAGTCAATTCTCTCCCCCTTTCATCAAAAAGACAACAGTTATTCAATATTACAACATCCGTTTAATGCACACTCCACAGTTCTGGATTTGCCAAGAAGCAATGTTCCCAGCCCAAGGTCTGGCTTTGAGTCATGAAGTAGCCAGACCTTTCAGTCAGTTACTTAAAAAGGATGAGTCAATAGCATTTGTTTACTTTTACAAAAAGGTAAAAAAAGTAATACTTGAAACACTGTCCCAGACACTATCAGGGCAAATAATTCAACTCCAAAAGTAGTATTAACTGGAGTGATTAGTATGCCTGATCTTCAGAATAAAACTGCATCCTGCATCGTTCCCAGTATCAAGACTTTAATAGCCTTTCACTGAGACACTGGTTTCACCTCTACAACACTATGTATTTCTGTATAAACTCTGGCTATTCACTGAAAATAGGAAAGCAGAGAAAAAGGATTCACAAAACATGAAACTCTAGTAAGTTGTTCATATAGTAGTAGCAAGCTGATACTTCCTGATTCTGCCAAATTTCCGCATGTATAATAAGCAAGATTTTACTTGTCTGTAGGTCAAAGGTAACAGGAAGGGAAAAAAAATGGGCTATGGGTAAAGGTGAATCAGATATTTCAGCTGACACAAGTATCTATTTGCTGCAGCAATAAAATACCAACTTCATTTTCAGTGAAGCTATGAACTTGTGTTGTTGAAAAAAGCTGTTTTGGACATAACAATTCTAGTATGGGAATTTTTGTTTTGTTCATTTATGTGATTTACTTTAGAATTAGATCTAAAAAACAGATCAAAATCAGAAGTGGAGATAGATTTTTACCCTTGTTTTTATTAGCATTTATTGTTTCTTAATTACACAAAGTGCAAGTAGTAACAACATTGCAACCTTGGAGGTGGGAGAAAGGAAGTAAGGAAAGGGGAGCTGGCAAGAGCAACACACTAATAGGTGCTTTCAACAAGTAACGCTGCAATCTCACAGAAGATCAAACGCTTACAAGCATCCTCTCAACGTTAAGACAGTAAAAATCGAAACATATACACCTTACGGCTCACGACTATTTCATTACAGGCACCATTGCAGGGTACAGAGAGGAATCAACAGCATAAGTAATGTTACTGTTGGTCCATTTTTAAAAGTTCACAATGCCCTTGCTCATTTCTAGAAAAAATTACTAACATGGGCCTGACACAGTGCAACGTAAAATTGTTTACACAGGACACCATAAAAACAGATGTTTGAAAACAACTGAAAGCCTCATCTATGTAACTTCTCTATGCAAAAACTTAAAAGTTTATTTTAATATGCTTTTGATTTTCAGCTGAAGACATGAGGAGTAAGTAACCATCAAGATACAGTTTTTTTCAAATGCCAATGATTTTAGCCATTGCAGCTTCATGAAGTTTTAAACTGTGGGCAAGTAGTTATCAACTCCCATTTCTACTGCTCTGTGAAAAGCTCCCACATCAGTACCTAGAAACTGCACATATGCAGAACATTACCAAATACACCCGGAAAAATCCTCGAGCTGTAGGTGGGGAGTGAACTGTTTCCAGCAAGGGCTGGTGTCCCTCCTTCCTTCACACTAATTCTTTCTAAAGAACGAAGGAGCTTGAATGCAACACAAGTTATTGCTATGCAAAGGGACTGAGGCTCTCGGAAAACCCAGCAGTTTGACCTGCTTCCCCAGAGAAGCTCCAATTCAGAACTGACCTTTCTAAAAAAAACCTGATGTCACTGAACAGCAGGGTGTGCATCAGTGTTAGCCTGATATTTTACATTCCATCTTCAAAGTTTCACACTTTTCAGTAATTACACGAAAGTTGCTGGCACACCCATCCCTTCTACATTGTCTTGTATAGAATCACTGGATGTTTTAGGTTGGAAGGGACCTTAAAGATCATCCAGTCCAACCCCCTGCCGTGGGCAGGGACACCTCCCACCACACCAGGTTGCCCAAAGCCCTGTCCAACTTGGCCTTGAACACCTCCAGGGAGGGGGCATCCACAACTTCCCTGGGTAACCTGTGCCAGTGTCTCACCACCCTCACTGTAAAGGTCTCCCCAATATCTAGTCTAAATCTACCCCCTTCCAGTTTAAAGCTATCATATCTCATTCTATCACTGCACCCCCTGATAAAGACTCCCTTTCCATCTTTCCTGTAGGCCCCCTTTAAATATTGGAAGTCTCTCCAGAGCCTTCTCTTCCATAAGCTAAACAACCCAAACTCTCTCAGTTGGTCTTCATAGGAGAGGTGCTCCAGCCCTCTGATCATCTTTGTGGGCCCTCCTCTCAGCTTGCTCCAACAGCTCAATGTCCTTCTTGTGCTGGGTGCCCCAGAGCTGGATGCAGTACTCCAGGTGGGGTCTCACGAGAGCAGAGCAAAGGGGCAGAATCACCTCCCTCGCCCTGCTGGCCACACTTCTGTTGACAGCCCAGGATGCCGTTGGCCTTCTGGGCTGCAAGCGCACAGTGCCAGCTCATGTTGAGTTTTTCCTCGACCAACATCCCCCACAAATCCTTCTTCTCAGGGCTGCTGTCAATCCATTCTCCACCCAGCCTGTATTTGTGCTTGGGATTGCCTCTGTCCAGGTGCAGGACCTTGGACCTGGTCTCATTGAACTTCAGGAGGTTTGCACTACCCCACCTCTCCAGCCTGTCCAGGTCCCCCTGGATGGGCATCCCTCCCCCTCCAGCATGTCAACTGCACCACCCAGCTTGGTGTCATCCGCAAACTTGCTGAGGGTGCACTCAGTCCCACTGTCCATGTTGCCGACAAAGATGTTAAACACTCAGAGAATATAAATAAACATGAACTTTGTGCTCGGAGAGTGTATGAGACAACACAGTTCAACTTTACCTTGAAAAAGAACGTAAGTTGCCAACCTGTTTCTTTATTCAAGGACAAGAGTTTCACAAACAGTTTTGACTATGATTCATAAGGGATGATTCAACATTAATTCTCTATATTACCAAATAATTAGTCAATCAATACAGGGACTTCAATAAAACCTCCTAGAGTACTTTTCAAATAAAACATTTGCGCAAGTTGTTTGACAAACTCGTACCATTTCTTCATTAAAGAGCCATCCTTATCTGAAAGACCAGTCATAAAATTAACAGTTGAAAATGGTTCAGATCACATCTACTCCAACTTGCAAGACAGGCAGTTAAAAGATGTATCTTCACTGCTTGGCATGAGATGGAATATCTTACTGTGACCACTTGATGGTGGTTATACATTAAGTAATTGGTAAAAGTTTTATTTTTATTTATGCATCTCTCTACATATCTACATACAGGTATCTCAACAGAATTTTGGATGTTTGTATTCTAGTGGTGATTAAATTTAAGTTTCTTAACAAACCATGCCCTAAAAGAATGCCTTAGCTAATTGGCTTGAGGTATTCTTTACAGGAAAAAAGTAATTGCAGATTCACTGTTGCTGCCTTTTTCATAAAAATTGGCAGTATTTTGTAATGCTAGCACAAGTATTTCTAAATTAAGGTTTCCACAACAGAAGATACACTTCACTTTGAAAAGCTGTGCCACACCAGTAATAAAAAAAAATCCTTTTGAAAAAACTGTTAGCAGTATGACTAACAGCAGTCACACTCCACCCAACACATCCACCCTTCCTAAATTCAAATACTCCAGATGACAAGCAACCTTTCCATACTACTTGCCAGCAGTTGTTTCGGTTTAGCTGCCTTCCTACAATTAAAAAAGCATCTCTGAGATTCAACTTAAGAGACGTAAAAAAGCTACAGGCAGTTACTACAGTATTAGCAAAGAAGAAATAATCATTGAAAGGAGGAGGAGTCAAAACCACTTTGTGGCTCAGCTCTAGGAAACCTGCCTTTTGTAGTGTCTGCACATTGTGAGCTCCAACCTCTTGGATGCTGACTCATGGATCAAAGGAGTCGTGGATGGAGGAGGAAAGGAAGAGAAGCAGAACAGAATGTAATTGCACATGGCTCTCAAAGGAAGAGGGAAAATCCGGAGGCTTGCAGTACAGCTGACATCTCCTCCTACCAAAGGCAGGCACGACTTTGCCAGCAGGGCAGAACAGAAAAGCATGCACAGCTGTAGGTTTCGGTCTTCACTACTTCCTGCTGTCTTCCAGGACAGGCAGGAAGGAGGGAGTTGCCAATCAGGCCATTTCTGAGAATAGAGAAAGACTAGAACGCAGGGAAAAATCTGGCTAGCACAGGAAAAGCTTGCTCTCCCTACATCAGAGGTTTGTGTTAGCAAGGCTACCAGACTACCTGCTGTCCACCATTTGATGTGACTGAAATAATTTCAGTATAGTCACTGCCTGAAATGACTCGCTACCTTTATCAGAGGCATTCAAGCTCCTTGTGGAAGCACGAGCTCCTTGCCAAGATGGCACAGCAACCAGTATGAGATTTTGTGCATAACCTTCTCTTAGGAACTGGATTTGGCAGAACGACACGGGGAGATTAAGAAGTCTGAAGAGCAAGCCTTATGTTGATGCCCCAGCAAGTCAGTTCTGGAGTGGGGTACTGAGGAGAGGACATCAAGAAGAATGACAACAGCACAAATGCTGGCAGCCCATCACACAGGTTCTAGTGAAACTCTTGTCACAGGAAACAGGAACAGTCACATCATTTTCACAAAGGTGAAAGTTTTACAACTGAACTATGCCTGTAACTGTAGAAACAGCTTCTTTGGAAGACAGACTTCTGAACGTGTTAAGGAATTAACTCAACTGATTAATTATGCTAATAAATTTCCAATTTGTACTCAAGCAGAGGTAACTCATTTTGACAGACCACTGAAGATTATCTGCCAGGCAATTACTACTGCGTTACACACATGCAGCTTCCTGCAGCCACAACTCTGCAGAACAGGGTCCAGCAGCCTACGCGCCGCTGACGCGCGTCTCTTCAGCTCCCACTACAGCGCCGTATGGTTTCACTATCGACAGCATCTGGAATTCTGCTGCTTGTTCAGAAATGTATTCCTTGGCTTCGATGCATGCTTGGGGATTCATGCCAGCGTTCACACCTTAGCTTTACATTATTCTTGTAAATTCATCTTAAAGATACCCCTGAGAAGTCAGTTTGGATCCAACAAAGCCAATTTCTATGTCTTTATTTCCTGTCTTCAACACAGATGTCTTACTATATAGAATCATATTTTATATTTCAAAAAATCCTCAAAATGTCTCTTAAAGACCCCTTGAGAGTATTTTTCTTTATGAGAAGTAAATGAAATGCACACCCAGATACTTTATAGACACTTTTAACAGACTGTTAGCACTGATACGAAGAAATAAAGGGTTTTTCTCATTTTCTTTTCAGCCTGTCTCAAGAACTGATAAACTTAGTAACCACAGCACATTCACAAGGCTAAATTCTCTGCAATTACCTTGTGTGATACTGCATATGGATCATTCTATCCAAAAACATACACTCAAAATTTAGTGTGTATTTGAAGTATCTCAAATACCTCTATACATATGGGGCCTATAGCATAATGAAGATGATCTTCTTCCTCACAGTAGCCCACATAACGGTTGCAGAACTTACTGCACTGACTTCCCCAACCCCAGCATAATACTTAACGTGATATTCCCTAGTCTTATTCCCCAGTACAGCAACACACATAAATACATTTTTCTCCTCTTAAAAAAACAGAAGGAAAAAAAAAAAAGAAAATCCCCACTCACCAGCACAGTGGTGCAGATGGACCTGAGCTCAGACTCCACCTTCTCCCGATAGTCCTTGATGAGCTGCATCTTCTTGTCACTGGTGTCTGTCTTCTGCTCAATGCTAGAGATGACCCTCCAGGCAGAGCGCCGCCCCCCCACTACGTTCTTGTAGGCCACTGAGAGCAGGTTGCGCTCCTCGTTGGACAGCTCAGCACCTTGCTCAGTTACTGCCTTCATGCAGGTGGCCATATCGTCGTAGCGCTCAGCTTGCTCAGCCAGCTTGGCTTTCTGGATCAACTCGGTCTTATCCATGGTGGCTGGCAGTGGGGCAAGAGCAGTATAGTAGGAAAAGCAGGAGAAGCTGGGGATGTCACACTATCAACACGAGAATGCACCTCAAAACCTGTCAGAAAGAAGACAGTAACCATGATGCTAGGACAAAACACTGCAGAACATGACCTTATGCCACCCCTTGCAACCCACCAAAAACCAAGGACCACAGAGAGCTTCGCCTTCCCTTCCCCATCTCCAGGTGCTTCATGTGGAGACAGACTGCAGCATCCCACCCTTCCACACAGGGCTAAGGCAAGAGGCACTGTGTCGAGGGTTCACCCCTAGGGAGACCACGACCTAGAAACCCAACTGGGGAAGGCACACTTGGCGCTAGCCAAGCAACGGCAGCTTGCAGACCAAGTGCTGGAAATAGCTATTTTTCCATCAGAGCGGACTTTCCATCCTCACCCTGCTTTTCTTCCTTGCCTTACGTGAACGTATTAACGTGTTGTCTAACAGGCACCTGGAGAACGATACCTCTTTACCACCAAGCCTAGCGGGCTTTGCTCAAAGCCCTTCAACCATGTGCCACAAACCCCACAGGCGAGAGCTGAAGAAAGGCGGATACTAAAGCCGGGGCAAAGGAAAAAAAAATAAAGGAGCGAGCCGAGCTCGT
>NW_010202575.1:36537-37187 GCF_000695765.1 Mesitornis unicolor | reverse complement strand
ATATATTTCAAGAATACGGCAAATTCAACTGCAAAAACATCAATAACATGATAAATTGTCATCACACCAAAATAATTTACAGTAGATTTTAGTACTAAAGTTATTAATCCATTTTTAAACAGTGTTTCTGACAAGATAATTTCTAAAAGTGTTTGCTTTATGCTTTTGTAATATTTCAAGTTGGATAACCACATGTATAAGTAGTTATGTGCCACTAACTTGCGCAGGGGACAGCCAACCCTGCATCACCTGTGCATTTTAAAAGTTACTTTGCTCTTGGTTTTGTAGCTGTCTATTATCTGATCCTGCATTCCGCAGCTTTGACAAGGTCTCATACCCAGTACAGCTGAAACCTCTGTCCAACTGAATTTCATAGATAGCAGTGAATTGAAAACACTCAGGACTGTGGATTCCTCTTTGTGTTACGTAACAATGTTATAGAGTCATTCTGCTCAGCTCATAACAAATACTTGCCCTAGTTTTTTACATAATAAAGAGGCTCATTTCAGACCACAGCACTATCTTTCTCCTACTCTTGCCATTCCAGTATATACATTGATGGACAACAGGGGTTTTACGTGCATTGCACTGAAAAGTGTGCTGTTACAGACACAGAGCTTTTTCAGGGTCTTGCACACCAGTTTTATGTA
>NW_010202575.1:13559-36506 GCF_000695765.1 Mesitornis unicolor | reverse complement strand
GGGAAAGTAACAAGGGTTTGACAGAAACTGTGGTTCTACTCTGCTGTATGTGGAGGAATAAATACTCTTTACTTTTACTCTTATAAAATATATAGTATGTTTACTATATGTGTGATAGAATGGCAATTATTTTCTGCCTTTCTGAAGATATGCACTTTCTAGATGTCTGTTAGGTAGATGCTATATTAATACATACTAGTTTCCCCATACTACTATACTTTCTAACTAAACAATGGTATTATGTCCAAATTCATATGTGTATGGTGGCTCCTTGAAGATACTTCAGCAACCATGTAGAACTGAAATTGATATAATCTCACATGTCAAAACTGTATAAAAGTATTAATGTCATCTAGTTTATAATGTCATCTGGATTTTTATTAAATCCCATGTTTATATCTTTTTCTTATGCAACTCTCACACTGTGATCTATAAAGTTTATGAAAGAAAAAGACCTGTAAAATAAACAGTCTTAATCATCAATATTGAAAAAGAGTCGTTACTGTGAGTTCTTTTAATTACATGGAAAACCAAAAGTATTTTTCATTTGTGGTGTAAAATCAACACCCATCAGTGCATCTTTGCATTACTGTATAAAGCAAACATCAAACAGAAGAACATTTATAAGAATCAGATCTGTCTCTCCTCACTGGATCTAATACAGTTTGCACACAACTGCATCAATATTTAGGGGGGAAAAAACTCAATATATTATCTGTAAACTGTTAACCACCTCTAAACTTAGCACAACATCTCCTTATTTAGTCTCATGTTGATTTTGTCCAGCTAGAAATGCCCCTCACACACCCTCAATATAAAGTGCTAATATTATATCCTTGAGGAGTTATTATCCTCTCTAATGTTTTAACATTCTTGTATGTTCTGGTAATCAAACATATACTTTGTCTTTCATTGCACGTTCCTTCAGTGCCCCATTAGTCTGATGTTTTCTCCACCATAAAGAGATTTTTTGGCCAAAAGGAAATTAATTTTTCTTATATAATGACATTTTGACTGCAATAATTTCAATGCCTCTCTTCCTTTTTTCAAATAGATTTTTCACTCTGTTTCCTAGATATCAGATTTCAAAAAGATTATGGGAAATCTTTTAATTTCAAAGCATAATTGCATTAGCATTGCTAATTAATAGATAAATTATTACCACTAATTACTGGCACACATCTTCATGTGCATGTAGGCACATACATACAAAATTAGCAATTTAATGTAACCATTGCCATGAATTTGACTGTTGATAGTCCATGAAACTTACACAACTCTCTTTGAAGGCTGAAACTTTATGAATTTATGTATATACATACACATATATAAGCAGATAAGCAGACAGAGACATATATATATGTTTTATACAGGAATGTATTTTTTTCATCAGTTGCACAGTTATACCTGTCCTTCCTGAGCATGCATTTCATTCAAATACTACCATATGTAATCAATCAAAAATGCAAGGTCTTACCTTTACAATCAGGGCTTGATTTCTTAGATCTGTTATATTTCACTTCCACAGCACATTCTGCTCTAAGATCTGTGATCAGCAGTACAGTCAGAGCATTAGGCATGACCTCTATATATACACAATTCAGTAATAGCAACAAGTGAATAAGATTCTTACTTCAGTTCCACATTTATCAAGTGATATTACTCATAGAAAAAGATCCTTCAAGCAAACACTTAATCTGCATTGAATTGGGAGTGATCTTGATGATACACTTGAGAAAAAAAAGCTTATTGTACAACACAGAAGACGAAAATACCCACAGCCACTGCACGTACCACTCATTCTGTTAACCATGTAATATACATTGTCATTTTGACGTGTAGACTATTTCTCTTCCTCTGTCACCTCCATGTCAATCCAATTCACTCTTTCTTGACAACGATGAAATGAAAAAAAAAAAAGAAAAAGAAAAGGAAATGGGAAAAGATTGTTATCCTAGATCTGCATTTGCTGAACATTTTAAAGCCAGTTAGATTAACCAGTGGGAAGATGTTAGTCTAGATAAGAGAATCCCCACTGGTTTTCTGTCTCCCGTAGACAATGAAATCACATAGTTGTGTCTGTGCCTCTGTTTTGGATTGTTCTATTTTAACACATAACAGATTGAGGGCTGCCTACTATTCCTAATTAACTCAAGTTAAACTAATGAGAGAGAGAGAGGGTGGAGGGAATGCCAAAAAGAGAAAAGAGATCATGAGTTGGAAGAGATTGAATTACAACTTAAAGGGGATGGAGAAAGGAAAAGAAAAAGTAGGGAGGGGGAGGAGGTGCAGATACAGTTAGGCTGAAAAGTTTAGGAGAAAAAGAGCCTGAGAAAAATTTGCTGTTCATTTCCAAGAAAAGACAAAGATGCCTTGCAAAAAAACCAAAGAAATACAAATATAACAACATTGTACTGAAGTCAGATTCTTGCTTCTTGTTAGGAAATACTTCAGCACCCACTGGAGAACAGCTCAAATTCCAAAATCCAGCTATTGCTCTGCTATCAACAGATTTCACCAGCATGAGTCCACATTTTATTTATGTAGTTATTTTTGCCAACAAAATACCGTATAAGCTTCTCATGGAAGAAAATTATCTGTTCTTTCTAAGCTTCACAAAAAAAGCCAGGGAAATGTCAGGTTTTGTTGTACTGTACCAATCAAATTTAAATGCAGTTTTCCTCATGCTAAGAGTTAGAAATAGGCACACCTGTGCAAAGAAAGTAGAACTGAATGAACCCTATGGAAAAAAAAAATTCTCAGCTCTGAATAGACTAATTTCTATATTTTATAATTTTACACAAGACTTTCTCACTCTTAAATTTTATTTTTATAAATTATTTTGTGTGTAGACATCTTTATATAGATAATACTACAACACATTTTTTGATAGACCTTTTTTGGAAGATTTCCTATGCATAAGCAAAAATCTGAATCTCTATTGATCTTAAATAAATTCATTGTGGCCCTGATTCTGTTCTCATACTGATGTTACAAATAGGCTATCTGTTGGGCTTGATAACAGAACCTGTAATAAAATGGCAGTGATGAACTTTAGTGTACAGCAACTATGAAATAAGAGTAGAGTTTCACATGTGCACATTCTGTGTGTAATGTCATGTTTAGAATTGTAACTTTCTGCCCCAGCCCCAGGAGAAACCTCTGGCCAACAATCTTGCATTCCTGTGCCTGAGCTTTCCTGTCTACGCCTGCAGAGATGGGGATGAAAGCCTGCTGGAGTTGAAGGGGACAGTGAAAGTGTGTTTGCTGTGGTTGCAGCTGAGGCTGTAGGGCTTCCCAAAAGTAAGCCCTCATCTTTTCAACACAAGACCCTGTTCCAGATTCAGGCTGTTCTGGAGGAAAGAGGGGTGGTAAAAGCTAGGAAAGCTATAGGAGAAGTGAAGGTAGAAGGGGAGAGCTGGTGATGACAGGAAGGATGAGAGACACTGTGAGTTACGTTGAAAGAAAGTGTGGTGTCAGAACAAGGGTGAAGAAGTGGGGGAAGGACTTAAACTTTCACATTGAGGAAATTAAGAAAATACTGGGAAAGCAACAAGTGAAGAAGTGGGAGAGGCTGAAAATGTAGTGGGTCTGAGTGAGGAGGAGTTTCTGCAGGCAGCGTGAGGCATGAAGAGGAAAAAGAGAAATGGGAGTGGCGGAAGAGGCAAGGGCTGGGGGTGTAGCCTGGCCTCTGCCACACTCAGCCCAAAACCAGAAGCTCTTGTTGGACTCCATACCTGTGTGATCCTGCACATGCGTGTGTACACACATGCATATATGTGTTTGCCTCTCTACTGCTGCCTGGATTGGTGTTAATAAAAGCGCTGGCTGGTTTAATAGCAGCCGAGGGGATGTGACAGGTAAGCGACAATGAAATAGTTGACTCTTTTTGGCCGGCTGCGGTTATTTGCATCTAACAAGGCCTGTTAGTCACCAGGCTCTGTGCAGATGAAATGAAGCGATGGGCTGAAGCAGGGCAAAGGAGGCGCCGCGTCCTGACAGGCCGAGGTGTGACCTGATGAATCCTAACCACCCCAGACATCTTTGGGAGAGCAAGGGGAGGGACGATGGGAGCACAGGGTGCTGGTATGCAGCCCGGACTTGGGACCAGGGGAGAAGGAGCTGGGGAGGGAGGATGGGAAAGGGGGGCCCTGCAACATCTCCTTTCAGATTGAGCACAAAAACAAGTCTAATTACAAACTCAGCCAATGGGACACAGAAATTTGCAACAAAGTTCTTCCTTTCCTTTCCTTTCCTTTCCTTTCCTTTCCTTTCCTTTCCTTTCCTTTCCTTTTTTTTCTTTCTTTCAAGGAATTTTTTGACACATTTAATTCACATAGGGAAAAATTTCCTTTCCTTTCCTTTCCTTTCCTTTCCTTTCCTTTCCTTTCCTTTCCTTTCCTTTCCTTTCCTTTCCTTTCCTTTCCTTTCCTTTCCTTTCCTTTCCTTTCCTTTCCTTTCCTTTCCTTTCCTTTCCTTTCCTTTTTTTTCTTTCTTTCAAGGAATTTTTTGACACATTTAATTCACATAGGGAAAAATAAAAGATTCTCACATATTCATCTCATTAACAACAGAGATTTTTAAATTTTTAATGATATAATTAAAAAGGGAGAAGGTTATGTGCTGTATGAGAGAGTTGTAAACATTCAGCAACATAACCAAGTGATAAGCTACCTGAATTCTGAGCACCTGTATCTTTGCAATCACTAAGTGACTTTGACCATCCAAAGGTATTAACGTATAGCACTGACAAATAGGTATGGCTACAACAGATCACAAGATGCTGTTAACTGTGCGTTTCTACAAATACAGGAATATTCTTTGTAGACGTGTGCATATCCAGGTCCACACAGGCAAGAGAATTTACTGATATACAAATGTACCTCACTTGAAAACTTTTATGAAAAGCTGTTGAAGTACTTAGGGATGTTATGTGTTAATCTGTGCCTAAGTCTAGACTTCTGACAATGCAAAGGAAAAAGGAGACTGTGAACTGTATTTTTAAAATCAAAAGTAGTGGAAGGAATATTCTAGTTACCATTAAACACTTCTCCCCATAAGAACTAGAAACCAGCTGATACTAGGGTTTAGAAGCAAGCAAGGATAGATCTAGAGGAACACACATGTAGGTACAGAGCAGCTGTATTTTTTATCCTCTGTTACTATAATTTCTTTAAAAAGGAAATAAAAGAAAATGATTCCTGAAAAGAAAAAGAAGTATATATACTACAGTTTACTGCCCTTAGTAATATAAAACCAGTAGAATATACTTCTGTTCTGAGTAGGGTAGATTTTATTTTCATCTTATATTGACGTTTCAAAAATACGAGGTAAATTGTAACAGTGGGTAGGTTTAGGCTGCTGCATTTTGGTGTGAACATCTCATACTAGGGATGAGTATTTTACAGAAGCCATATGATGGTTAACATACAGTGCTGCCTGGAGTCAAAGGCAGAAAACTGGGTGCAGGATGCCAAAAATGCAGCTGTTTTTATACTTAGTTATCTAGAACATAACACATCTGTGCGCACATCAACATTCTTGCTCCTTGCACTGGAAAACAGACAAATTAAAAATCTGAGTTTCCCACTAATTACTAAGAACAGAATAGTTGGTCTCTGGTTTTGCCAGTTTTAACTGACATACCCTTCTGTATTGCACCTGTGTGCACACGTAAGTAAACAACAAGAGCAAATCTTAAAAGTTGTAGATTATCTTATATTTCTGGAAGTCTTCTACAGTGTATAATCACTTTTTACCCTTATCAAAGAGACTTTTACTTATATTTATAAATCTAGATGAATACTGTATGTCAACCGAAAATTTGCATTCATGAGGAAACAGAGTAAAGAGGCAAAATTGATCATTTGGCTGAAGTCCCACCACTAACAGGCAAAACTCTGTAGAGAGCTGACATTAAATGTGTTACATACACATATTACACCATATATTAACACAGAGCTAATGCAGACAGCCATGCCTCACTAGGCTAGAGTAGTGTGTCACTTTTTTTTGACTAAGTGAAATTGTAAACAGACCATCTGGCTCTGGGTATCCTGGCACAAAAGGCTGTCAAAAATGTAGGCTTTCAACTGCCCTGAGACTGGAAACTAGAGTGGTATAAGATTAAAGATCAAGTATTTGGTCTATCCAGCTCTCAGGAAGGCTCTAAGTGTGACATCCTCTGGGTCAAGGTCAGGGAGGACAGATTATTGATGATATAAGGAAGGGCTACACCCTCAGTTTGCACCTTCTGCCACTCTGCTAGTTGCAATAGCTTGCTAAAATGAGGGATAGATTAGTCTGTTCTTTTGCATACTGACAGAGTAACGGGAATGATTACAGGAAAATAAAAATCAGCTTCTTGGAGAATAAAATATTTTCCAAAATAGATTGAAGCAAACCACAAATATCAATGTAGAAAAAGCCATTTCTTGCTGAAAAGAAAAAAGAGAAAAGAAAAGAGAAAAGAGAAGAAAAGAGAAGAAAAGAGAAGAAAAGAGAAGAAAAGAAAAAAGGAAAAGAAAAATGTGCACTCTGGTGTAATCCTGATGTAGAAAAAAAGGAAGGCTTATATCACATAGTGTAAATAATGAGAAACTACATTTAGATTACCGGTGTGTGTTGGAATCAATGATGGAAGTTACACCAGCTAAAGATTTTCTATCATGCCTACTTGTAGCAGTCCTTCATTTCAGCTTGAATTTCACTGAATAATACAGAATTACTCATTCCTCTCCTTTACATCAAAGTAGTTCTTTTTAAACTTTGTGTATTTATCTTCAAGCTATTGAAAGAAAATTTGTGCTTTGAGAAGAAGCATGCAAACTCAAATCATTAATATTGTTTTCTGCATATTACTTGTCATAGACTTTTTGGGCAAATCACTTGAGAGTTAGATTTTGCTTAAAAGAGTCAATACATATTCTAACTGTATTAAAAGTTTGTTTGGAAATCTATTATTAAAAAACACCATCATAACAAAAAAAAAACCTTTCAACATGTACCCTACAGCAGGATAAGCAAAGTCCCATAGATACTGTGATTACTCAGCAACCACATTTATGTTGGATTTTACATTTTGATAATAAAAAACCACTCTTCTCGAAACCTTGCATGTGGGAATTCAGTGGGTCTTTATGAGTAGTCATTTACCTGCAACTTCAGAAAGCATGAAAAAAATCACTGTAAGATGACTGCACTATCAAGTATAGTGTTTTATAACTTCTGAGGCTATGCATATTATAAATCTAAACTTTCTTTTTAAAATTAAAGTAGCGAGGAAATAATTATATTCAATTTTGAATTAATCATTGATCACAAGAGATTCCATTTTGTTGCCACAGTCGACATTTTGTTTCGTACCACTGTGTGCTAGTAGGAATTTCTAAAACTTTTTGCTGTTGGAAATTTAGGGGTTTCCTAGTGCTCTTCATGTGAAAGGAAATTAATTGCCATATTCATGGGAAGGAGGCTTTTGAGTCAGTCATCCAGGCAGCTCTTTGACAGCTAGCACACTAGGAGCAGACTTAAGAGAACAGCCAAGTACAAGCCACTTGCCTTAACTCGAGAACAATCCCTCCTGTGCATCTTGATGAGATTGTCAAGCACAGGCATTAGCGCCCCGACAGATGGGATCACACCAGAGCAGTCAGACATTTTAGTAGCCACTTCTAGCAATTCTGTACATCCTGATTAAATTGTGCCAGCACCTGTCTGTACTGTGACTACCCTACCCACTTGTACATGCATTAGTTACCTGAATAATGCAGCATTTGGCAACCCATCACCAGGCTTTAGGTCTGTTCCTTGAATGTAAGCCCTTTCTACATCTTTTCCTAGTTTTGAAGTATGGAAAGCTCTAAAATAGTTATCAGCACTCAGCGTGGACTTATGCCTGAAGCTAATGTCATACCAGCTTTACCTCAGCACAACTCAATGAATTGAGCTGCATTATTATTAAACTATCACAGCAGTCGAACAAGGTCAGGCCTTTATAAAGAGAGGTGATTTACATCTTAGGCATGGTTTTTTGCCATTTGGATTGCATATGTTTTCACATTTCGCAAATACTTTAACATCTTTTGTGTCTCCAATAGTTCTAATGTAGATTTCTGAGAAAGATAAATGTGGTGTAATGTTAAGACCACAAAAGCCGAGTATCTTCTGGTAGATGGTAATACACTCTGCAGAGGGGAAGCAGTATGTTAACATATGGAGAAACCATCATGTCATTCATCACTTTTCAACTCAGTCATTTGAAGATCACTGGAGGATGAAGGACTGTTTGACACTAGTCCATCAATTCTGCTGTAAAATGTACTAGCAGTTGCGAAGCCAAGCTAATAGGTTCGTAGGGACTTCAGACAAGTCCATCCTTTAAATGATGTCTGATATGACTTAATTTATAAGTGTGTCATTTATTGCAGGTTTATTTCAGGTATATGTGTATTATTTTGGAGCAGATGCAACAATTGTGTAATACAGTATACAATTGTTATTAACCATTTTCTCAGGATATAACAGTCTCTTAAAGTGAACTACATGTCTGTTGCACCCCAGTGATTTATCACATATATGCAATATAGAAATTAGTTTAGTTTTACTTGATGCATACTGGAAATTAAGGTAAGCAGCAAGTATCTGCCACCCTCGAGGAAGTATTTAGCGTGCTTACTTAACTGAGAAATAATATAAACATTTAGCACATGCTTCATGTTAACTGTAAGCCAGATTTTCAGTAAGAGAGAGAAAAAATATTTCAATATTCAATTTTCTATAAAACATTTGTATATCTGAATCTGGGAAAAAGTGATCTATGAAAATCCTATGCACAATCTTGCTAAATTTGTTGCCAAGCAACAAAATTTCTAATTCCAAAACTCGTAGCCATGTTCCTGTAAAAAATTTCACCTGGAAAAGCGTCTCTGAAAACAAAAGTCATGGACGAGTCTCTGCCAGCCGTTGGAAAATCAGTGCAGCAGACAAACTTATGGGAAATGCTTCAGTCATTGTGCTACTTTTTACAGTGTGTGCTGTTGCAACTGAAAATAACAGCACCAGAGCAGTCAGGGAAATGCCTGAGTCTTATGAAGTGTCAGACACTGAAGGAATAGAGTATGAAGCCTCTGGAGTGCAGCACTATACAGACTGCAGCTGTATGTGAACAAACAGGTTGGCTCTGAAGCAGATGATTCCCTGGGGCATCCAGAATGGGACAGTCAGGATTGCTTAGGGCAGGTGTGATCTGTCTGTCCTTCTACTTGAAAGTGTTTGTGTTAATTACTATCTTAAAGTACTCCCTTGGAGTTTGTCTAAATTTGTTTCTGAAATTTTTATTGTCAAGAAAAAAAAGTTAACTCTGAGGGCATCTATTTGCACCCTGTCATGATGAGCTTGATTGAAATGCTGCTGACTGAGCTGCGTAAGAAGCCTATCACATGTAAATTTATCTTCTATTTCTTCCCCCAAAGGAACCATGCTTTTTTTCAAGGGCTGCCTTTTTAATTTTTGCTGTCTTTGAAGATAGCAGTGTGTCTGAACTAAAAAAAAATATTTTCTGCTGATCTTTCTACCTGTAATAAACCTGAAGAAAGGCTTTTACTGGACAAAAATTTAATGCAGATGACTGTTTAGTCATTCTTTGGGGTTGGCTTGTATAACCTTTATGAACTCTCAAGTTTCACTGGATTTTAGACTTTTCTGAAGACAGTGGCTTTATCAGAAAAGTGTCACTTGAGTTTGATGGCTCAAATCAGGTATTCCCTGTATTAATAGAACTTCTGAATTGAAAGTTTTGCTGCTACTAGGGGACATGTAGACTGAATACTAACTGAGTCCCAGAAACTTTTAAGACTGCACTCAGCTGATAAACATTGCTCTCTGATTGGCATTTTAACAAGTTTTTCTTCGTAATTAAACGACATTTTCAAAAGTAATATAAAGATTCCATTATATTGCTTCATTAATGATTGAAATCTCAAAAGCAGATTTTCAGTATGTACATTATTAAACCACAGTACTTCTTGCATTATGTTTTCTTTTAAACAGCATTAACAAACTCCTTTAAAACTAGATTAATGAATTGTTAAAATGAATTATCTTTTAACCTATCTTTAATATAAATGCATTTGTTCCTGAAAAATTAATACAATAAACTACTATAAACTTTACCTAATAGACTATTACAAAACCTTTAATAAAAGTTCAAGTCTATTGCTTCTTACCTGTTCACTAGAAAAATAAAAATTTCTTGGATTCAAGACCTAACTTTCATGGCTGAAATCCCTCAAATCTACTGAAGCTATTTGAAAGATTGCAGTAGTATATAGTCTTATATTGACAATTCATTTACTTTTGTACTGTACTTTGACAATTTGAGATGCAATGCACATGGTTAGGATTTGTCAGGGCAGTATTTGTAAGTAGTCTCACTTGGAATAAAGGAAGACAAAATAATTTAGGGATCAGCTCTTATTGAATTTACATCCATGCTTAGCAAATCCAGACTAACAGAGGAATCATTTCAATTTATAGCGTGTATAATCAGGATTAAGCCCTAAGGCTTTGTAGCAATGAAAGAATAAGTGGTTGGATTTTTATGCTACATTCTAAAAAATGCTTTGGTCAGATTCCCAAGCATTAATAATAAGTTAATTATTTTTACAGTTATCTGATAAACTTCTTGCAGTTTAGTTTTTTGTTTATAGCCACTGGTAGCACTTTTCAGACTATATCTGAGGTGTCATCTCAATCTAAGGGATATAAATCACTGTTTATTTTACAAAGGGTTATGCTTCATAGTTGCAACTGTTTTTCTTCTGAGGTTACATCTGTATTTCCTGAAATCCTTCTATTTTCCTACTTCAGGTATTGTTACTCTCATTAACAGTAGGTCAAGGAAAGAAAGCTTAACAATTATTACTCGTTACCTTATGCTGTCTCCAACAGAAAGGAAAAAAAATGACGGTGGAAGTTGTAGGATCAAGAGGAGGGTGTAGTGTTTTTACTTCTTTTACAGTCTATTGTTCCACTTTAGTGTTGCAAACTGGGTCTTAATCACCTGTAAATAAGCGCTGTGAGAAAAGGACCAATATCAAAACGTAGGAGACTTAAAGGTTTTAAGTTCTGAGCTACTATATATATATATATATGTATAACAAAGAAAAGGCTAGACTTAAATTACAGTTATGCTGTTGGTGCTGTTACAGATATGACAAAGGTTAACCTGTAATTATTGCTGGTCAATTGTGGAATACTGTAGACAGAATTTGATTTATTTTATACTGATTAACTTACTTGGACTCCTGTGCACTGAGTTTTGTTAGATAGATTTTAATTTACAGGCTCTAATTCCTTATGTCATTAGATTTCATTGTCAGCATTTCTCTTCCATTCTTTTGCAAATGTTTCTAAGGTTTCTCTTTTTTCAGTATTGTTAAATTGATGCTCATTATTTTAACCAAGTTAGTGCAGCAAGTGGACATGGTCTTTTTTAATATGAACAATCTAATGTTTGTAAATTCTGGTCATAGGAGGATTAATTTCTGAATCAGTATTTGTTTGATAAAAGTTTTCAAATTAATTTGGAAAACACTGTAACCAGAGGGCTGACTATCCTTAGTTAAAATAAAAAACAAAAACAAACCCACAAAAAAACAAAACAAAACAAAACAAAACAAAACCCCAAATCAAACAAAACCAAGGAAAAAACAGTGGGCTGCTAAAACCAAACTGTTGCATATATTTTCAAATATATGCTTGCATACATAGCAAAAATTTGTGTCTCAGGTAACGAAGCAGCTTCTACTAATGCAAGTTTGCAATTAAACAGGTAACAAATGTTTGTTATATTAAGTGGAAGATTTCAAAATATCTAGAAAGCATTTGGTTGAAGAATACATCTTTAGAAAAGGGGAAAAAAAAGGAAAAAAGGACCAAAAAAAAGGAAAAAGAAGGAAAAAAGAAAAAAATAAGGGAATCTGTAGGCAGCATCATTTTTTCCATTAAACTGTAAGTAGTAAAGTGCCATTTTACTAAGGCACATAATACATTATAACCCATGGTCTTTCAGTACCTTAAAAGGGCATATAAGAAAGATAGGGACAGTCTTTTTAGCAAGGCCTGTTGTGACAAGACATAGAGTAATGGTTTCAAGCTAAGGGAGGGTAGATTTAAACTGAATATAAGGAAGAAATTTTCTTACAATGAGGGTGGTGAAACACTGGAGCAGGTTGCCCAGAGAGGTGGTAAATGTTCCATCCCTGGAAACATCCAAGATCAGGTTAGACAGGGCTCTGAGCAACCTGATCTGGGTCAAGATGTCCCCGCTCACTGAAGGGGGATTGAGCTAAATGACCTCTAAATGTCCCCTCTAACTCAGTACATTCTGTGTGCATGTGTGTGTGCCTGTGTGCGCTTTAAAAAGTAGGGGTAAAATTCAATTAGCCTTTAAGTCCAGGCTTTCTAAATATAAGCAAATAAAAGAGTGAGATTGGCTTACTTAACCAAAGGCCAGAAGACAGGGACACAGTGATATCAAAGATAGGGACCTGGTTTCTGCTGTCTGTTTCCAATCACCCAGCCGTTGCTACAACCTAAATAATAAAATACTTGCAGTTCTTCTAACTCCATGAGAGTTCCAAGAGAGCTACAGTTGAATGAGTTTCCTGTTCCTCCCCACTCTCAACCTATTGCTACTGAAGTCCTTCATTCTGCGATACTAAACCCAATCATCTCCACTATGTGCAATTACCTCTTCACAGTTCCCTGCCTCAGACACAGAAATGTCTTAGGAAAGATTCTTCATCTTCAGAGTCCCTTGCGAGACAGTCTTGAAGGGCAAAGGAGTCCAGGAAGGATGGACTTTCTTTAAGAAGAAAATCTTAAAGGCACAGGAGGAGGCTGTCTCCATGTATCATAAGATGAACCAGCAGGGAAGAAAATGGCTTGGCTAGCTTTTGCTGTAACTCAGAAATAAAAGTAGACTATATCACTTTTGGTAGAAAGGGCAGGCAACACAGAGTACAGAATCTTGTTAGGTCATGCAGAAAGAAAATTAGGAAAGTGAAAGCCCAACTAGAACTCAATATGGCCACTGTTGTAAAAAATAACAAAAAAATGTTTTACGAAGTATATTAACAACAGAAAGAGAGACAAGGAGAATGTCCATCCTTTATTGGATGTGGTGTGGACTATCGCCACCAAGGATGAGGAGAAGGCTGAGGTACTTAATGCCTTCTTTACCACAGTCTTTAATAGTCAGACCAACTATCCTCAAGGTATTCATCTCTTTGAGCTGGAAGACAGGGACGGAGAGCAGAATAAATCCTCCATAATCCAAGTGGAAGCAGTTAATGACCTGCTATGCCACCTGAACACTCACAAGTCTATGCATTAGATCAATTGAATTTATTAGATCAACTGTATGAGGTTTAACAAGGCCAAGTGATAGATCCTGCACTTGGGTTACAACAACCCCATGCAGCACTACAGGCCTGGGGAAGAGTGGCTGGAAAGTTACCAGGTAACAAAGGACCTGGGGGTGCTGGTTGACAGCAAACTGAACATGAGCCAGTAGTGTGCCTAGGTGGCCGAGAAGGCACTAGTGAGCTCATACCTCGAATCCTGTGTTCAGTTTTGGACCCCTCACTACAAGAGGGACATTGAGGCACTGGAGCATGTCCAGAGAAAAGCAACAAAACTGGTGAAGGGTCTGGAGATCAAGACTTATAAGGAGTGGTTGAGGGAGCTGGGGTTGTTTAGTTTGGGTAAGAGGGGAAGCTAAGGGATGATGTTATCACTCTCTACAGCTAACTTAATTGAGGTAGTAGTAAGGTGGGTGTTGATCTCTTCTCACAAGTAACTAGTGATGGGACAAGATGAAATGACCTCAAGTGGCACCAGGGGAGGTTTAGATTGGATATAAGGAAAAATTTCTTTACTGAAAGAGTGGTCAAACACTGGAACAGGCTGCCCAGGGAGGTGGTAGAGTCACTATCTCTGGAGGTATTCAAAAAACATGTGAATGTGGCACTTCAGGACATGGTTTAGTAGGCATGGTGTTAAGTTGACAGTTGGACTTGATGATCTTAGAGATCTTTTATCTTTTCAAAACTTAATGATTCTATGTTTCTATGATTCATAAAGTCCTGAAGGTTGTTTGAGCTCCAGATAACATATCTTTTATTGCCATTAATTAAGAAGATTATTGTTTAACTTTTTAAACAATCATTTACTACTCAACGTGGAAGATTAAGGTTTAATGAGAAAACCAGTATCTGCCATCAAACATGATTAAAAAAATGATGAATTGGGGATTACAAGTTATAGCCATCTGTGATATTTACTATTTTTCCAATCTAACGTGCTCCTACCATGCCTTACTCTATTGCTTATAGCAATGCTTCCAAATATTATTGATGCCTGGATTTGACTAACAAAGAGGAAGGAAGGAGGGCTGTCCCATCATTGACAAAACTTCCTATACAACTTATTCAGTAAAGTAGTATTCCTCTTATATTTATGCTTATGTTTTTAATTTTGTTTGCCAGTTTTTCATCATGATGAGATCTTCACCTTTATAAGGAGTCACTGCAGAAGAGACTGTGAAGGAGGCAAAGAAGAGACACCACATTCAAGGACAGGTTCAGTCTGGGTTCTGAATTCATGGGCACAAGATTGAGCGTGCTCTAGGAAAACAAGCCTGTCTCTGGAATTTTCCTCAGCTTCATTTTGCTTAACCCTTTTAAGGACATTAGTGTATTTCTGAGCTGCTGGAATACTCATTTTTAGAAATTCAGAATGGAGATGAACTAGCTGACAGGTATTGAAAATACTTTCTGCCCTTTCTGTAGAAGTGAGAGTTTTACTATGTATACCTTGCGATTTCATCTGCTCATTCATATTTGCTTACTGTGGTTGTCTTTATTAAATCTGCATGAGAAATGTCTAGGAACCTATTCAAGACTATACAGACACAGCGCAACTGCAAAGCTACCTCTGTGTGTTGATATGTAGTTTAAACACTGCCTATATTTAGGACAATATCTGGAAATAATATTCTTAGCCAGATCTTTACATTAATATGACATGAGTGAAGTGATACAGATGTAGTGGTGGTGTGATGATTTTAACTGCAATTTAAGCTAAGCTGCTGATACAAAAAATAACAAGCTGTGTTCTTTATCTACTAAGAGTAAAATTGTATTCCTTTTTTATTTGAGCAATGTCTGCAACTTCTTTAATCTTCTCATAAAACAATTCCATTTTCACAGGCTGTTAATGATTTACTCACCTTGCTGGACTGTCTTCTGTATCTGGGCTTTGTTATACATCTAAGAGCTATAAAGTTTTGCACTGATTTCAACTCAAAGCGTGGAACATTTCCAGATTAAAACTCAGTGTAAGGCTTGTCTGTGTGTTTTTGTTTTATATGTGTTAAATGACTTGATAATATTATTCAAACCTTTTAAAATTAAAAAATCATAAAAATTTATACCTCTGCGCTACTCCATTTTTTCTAAACTCAGTAGTGGATTCAGTATAAAAGTAGCATAATATTGTGGTGAATCAGAAACCTTAGTGGAGATCTGTGGCAGAGCAAAGTAAATAAGAAACTGAGATAATGCGATACATAGAAGTCAACAGAAACTAGGACTCCCCCAACACAGGAAATTGTCAGTGATATAAAATAATCTGTGCTTAAATGTTGAAGTTAAATATCTGCTACTCTCTAAACTGGAGCTGTGCAACCTCAGGCTTTAGTTGGGGAATATTACAAAAATTGAGTGACTTTGTCATCTTTGAATGGATGTTTTCAAAGGCAAACAAAATAGCTTCTGCAATATTTCTTTTATGAGGATATGGAATGATGCAAAGTAGAATCTAAAGAATTTTCTATACTTTCTCACATAGTGGATAGGTGGGAGCAGAATATAAGAGAAAGTACTTCATTTCAGTGATGTTTATTGATATCACTGAGTTAAAGAATAATTACAGTATGACTAGATGTATTTGAGCTAGTTAGAAGATAAGAACACCTCGGAATGCACCCATTGAGGATGCATTATAGCAGACATCAGTGAAGGCTAGGTGACACATTGTACTGTGACCCTTTTACCAACATGACTGAAGAATCAGGTAGAAATAATTTCCTTACATTTCCAGCATGCATTTCCAGTACAGTAGTGTTTAAAGATGCAGAATAAAGAGTTAAAGGAGTCACAGTTTAGAAAGGACTGAATACACAGGAAGAGGTATGCCATGCCTTTGGAAGCATTAGAGTTGCATTTCTAGTTTAGGGGGTGGAACTTAGCCTGAGGCAAAATTCCTGCTAGAGAGTTCTCCCCACAGCACTGCACTGGCCTAATAAGGATTTTTTTGGCAAAAGAATGTAAAAATCAAGAAGGAAAGAATGTAAATCAAAATGCTGTTTTAAGGCTAAAGAAAGAGGAAAATCCTGCCCAAAGTCCTGACTACTGGCTTGCTGAAGTGTTCCAGCTTCCATGGCCTGAATCTCCAAAACCCCTGCAAAAGCTAAGGCAATGTACGAATCTGTTTGAAAATCTGAAAACCCCGGTCCTTGAGACTTTAGTCCAAGACTTCAGTCAGGAGGATCAGTATTTTTATATAACTAATGTGGTGTGGAGAAAATTCAGAGAATTCCCACTCCTTGCTTTATTTTTCCTAGTACCTAGCATTTTCATTCCACAGTTTATACTGACTGAAGACAGAATGGACTAATTCACATTACATTTCTGAATGACACAATCTTCAAAAAACAACCTCCTTTTCCTAACCATCATGCTATGTCATGACAACAGAAGTCACCTACTCCAGAGAAACCTTGGCCCCTGGGACTGAATGATACAGAGCAGGTTTTGACCACACTGTTTAAGAGTAGCCTTTGAAGTGCAGAGGGGACTGAGCCACACTGCTAATGGCTCCCCAGTGCCCTTAAGGTGCCGTTTTCTGTGTATACAGTTTCAGTCCAAACTTCTTGAAATAATACGAAGTTGTTTTCCTCCACTCTAAGAGTATCTGTGGCACAGATACTTACCAAGAAGGAATGAAGCCTGTTAGGATTGTGCTGAAAGTGCAGTTTCTTCACAATTTTACAAGGTTTTTCCCTGAAGGATGTATTCCAGATCCCATCTGTCAAAAACAGCTCAGTATTTTGATTTGGAAGAGAAATTGAAAACAAGCTAACAAATGCAGTGGGCTAGGATCATCCAGTAAATGAGAGAGCTTTTTCACCGTATAGTTGCACCCAAAGAGATTGCTTCTGGACCACTGATATTCCCAGATTGAATTTACTTTAATACGATCTGCATATGTTTCCAACTTAACCACACATTTTCCAACATAGTTATTTTCATGTGACCTAGAAGTATTTCTTTCCAAATATTAAAACCTTGCCTTAGAATTATTTAATCTTGAGGACTGGATGTTTCATGAAATGGTTAATCTGCCTGGTTTTTCACAGTCCATAATCTTTTAAAGAACTGAAACCATTCATTACTTTACTTTTCTGTGAGAGGAAAAAACTAGCATCTGTTTGAACAGACTGAAAAATGATCACATTGCAACTGTAAGGACTGCACCATAGCTAAAACTGCCACTTATTTCCCCAAGGAATATGACTGCATAAACAATGATGGGAGCCTCCAGCAGTAGAAGGGGTACACTTCCTGGTAACTGCAGATTCTAGCTCTATACATGAAGGGGTATCATTAGAAGTGGCATCCAGTGAGCATCACCCCTCAGATAGGTTGGTGCTACAGAATGTGATACATGTCTCACTCAAGGTGATGCCTTTATTGTACATTTTTGAGTAGAGGAACTGTGAAAAAATCCCTGAAAGAAAGTAGCAGATGTTCTGGTTTGTTGTGGTGATCCAGTGGTTTTGAAGCTGAGACATGGAGTACAATCAAAAATTCATCTTCAACTTTCTGCAAACACATAATTTTCATTTTGAGGTAACAAATAAACATATGCCTAGATCTGTTGAGATGGTCTTTCTCTGCAGGACAAAGTAATCACTGTAATGATTGCTAACAGTTGTCACTGCTAGTGTGTAGTTAAGGTTTGCACTGACTTTTAAGACAGATTAATAAGCTCAACTTGTGGTACAAGTACAGGTTATAAAGATGGATCCAGTATTACTACCTAGATATAGAAAAAGAAATTGTACCCATAATAGAAATCTTTGGAGGGGTAGTTATCATGGAGGGACAGGAAGAAAGTATTACATCAACAAGGAGTTAAGAGTTGAGTTATTCTACCATCTTTACCAGAAAAATGATGACTTTTTTTAATGTCCAGGATCATTAGCTACTCCTTAAAAATACAAATAAGAATTCACATTTCTTTTAAATATATTTTTGTCTTTTGAGGACAAGAAAATGAAAAATGCAATCAGCTTTTCTTAAGTTTTCTTTTAACCAACAAGATAAAATTTGAAAACAACAGAATACTATGAATTTGTTCCCATCATGAGAAGATGAGTAGATAGTCTATTAACATCAGGAAGGTTATCCATAAGGAAATTGTGACAGATACAAGGAACAGAAAGGAATATAGCTTTATTGTATAGAAAGGCTGAGTGAAAAGTCACGGGGCAATGTAATCATGCCTTTTCACACAGAGTAAATAGAAGAAACAATAAAGCTCTGTTGTGAGAACAGAGCTGAAACAATGAAAGCCAGCACACTGCAAACACTTGGAGAGATGTGACCGGAAACTGAGTAATGTGGCCTAAACACTGATACAAAAATGCAGTAGCTAAGGCACTGCTTAAAGGAGCTTTGGGGCAAAGATATAACCACCTTAGTCAGATTAGTCTAGCTAGTGTGTCTTTCAAAGGAAGAGCTAAGAGAGAGATTCAGGATAAAGTGCTGGCCAAAAGAAGCAAGGGATTGTGAGCAAGAGAATAATTACTTAAATTTTAAGGGGAACAGCACATCCATGCAGCTTTTCTAGTTATGATTGAGGAATGGCTTTGTAACAGTCCTGCTTCTGTCTTCAAGGTTTCCATATACTGGAAAACATAAGTAAAATAAAAATTACTTGTTGAATCATGAGGATCAGTTAACTGTTCAAATTGAAAGGACACAACATTTTTTCAGGGAAAAGAAATAGAAAGTGAGTTTAACAATCAAGATTCTTGGCAGTCAGTGCAAGGAAGCAGAAGAAATAGCAAGTGTGTGTCAATATGAAAAGTTGTCTCCCACTAATGGCACAGAGTGTTCTGACATGGTCTCAGATTCCGCAAAGTGTTTTGTATAATTGTTGTCTTCACCTCTATTGGTTTTGCTGTCAGCAGCAATTATTTTTGGACATTATGTTTTGGCCTTGTGTTTTCCATATCCATAAAATCATGACTGTTTGAAAAAATTCGGGAAAGGCAATCAGTTTCTTTATTTCCCACCACAGAAGATGTATTATAGAAATACAGTTAAATACAAATACAACTGATTTTGCCTGGTGGGTTACATCATTATTATAAATACTGTTTAAACTTGCTAAATCAGACTAGCAGTTGATTGCACTTGCATAATGTAGATGATCAACACTACCAAGGTCAAATGGAAAGTATGGCTTATCTACCATATCAAAGAGCAAGATGGGTGTAAACTGATCTAAATTATGTAATGCAGACTTTTACTGAGAACTTCAGCAGAACAGCCAGAAATGCTCTTCACACTGAACTAGTACTCCCTTCTTATAGTGCAGAATTATCTCATCAACTCCATCCTTTATTATTACTAATCCAATACAATGGGACTTTCACACTTTCTACAAGCAAAAAAATCTCACTATCGTGACAGTGGTTTAGAGATTTTCTCATGATCTATTTTTCTTCCTGCATCAGTACAAGCAGCACATAGCATGTGAGATTAGCAAGGGAACTGAAACACAGATGAGAAAATAATGTAGCTGTGCCATTCAAACAACAGATCACAGTTACTTTAGCTGAGAGCCAAAGAAAACTAATATTGACTATGTACTGTTTTCATCTAAGATCAAAAAGAAAATGTCAAAGAAAAACATCAAAATTCATCGGACAGTAATTGGCATTAAAAGCGTGACCAAATTAAAAATAAAAAAAAGGCAAAAAAAGATAAATTGCACCTCCTTGTGGTGTACAAAAAAAGTAATCGATCTTTGCCATTGTTTTTTTCCTATATTGAGACAATGGAGATAATCCTCTTTTAATATGCTCCAGAAATTACACTAAGAAAAAAATCCTAATACACCGTTTAGATATGTATTTATTGTTCTGTGTCTGTCTGCAGGATCCTGATGCAGATTACTGTAAAAATGACATTAAATAAGTGCTTATAATTTATTGACTATTTGCACAGGAATTGGGCTACAGGACATATGCTTTTTAGGCAGTATAAGTGTATCAAATTAAAAAATAAAATATTGTCGCCGTTACACAAAATTATGACCCAAAGGCTGGCCTCATCCAGCCTACTGTTGACTCATTTCAAGGGCACTACATCAGGTTCTTTTTTTTTTTTTTTCTTTTCCTGCTTTCTAAATATCCTCTTGTAGTAGACCTTCTGCTAGAGGGTGTTTCCACTATACTGACAGCCACAGGGGCCTATAGAGCATTTAAGGTTACATTTAGGCTGCAAACACACATTCACAGGATCTTCAAGGATCAAGTACTAATTGTACATTGGTCTCCCTTAGTGATTATATTCCGTACAGTCATGCTTTTGCTACTGTTTCACTTTCCAGGCTCTGGACAAAACAAAGATGCAATAAGATGTGTCCAGACAACTTATTTCCTTCCAATTGGGATGCGCAACCTGAGCAACATTCAGCAAACCAAGTATGTGTTTCCCTGGCATTGTATGAGAAAATCTTTTAGTTGGAGTTGCTTTATGAAGGTAAGTACCAAAGATCTCTAAATTGATCAGAAAAACACCCACAACAAACCCCAGTGAACTAACTTTCCAACCATCCCTGCCTCCTCCACCAACTATAAAACAAAGAAGAAATCCAGCTGCTCTAAAGAGAGATTTAAAAAAAATAATAATTTTAGGAGCTATGATGCTCAACTTTTATGTATCCTGGGGTTGCAAGCAGCTGGGAAGACCACAGAAATTTTATCTGTGTTTCTATTCTCTTTTCACTTATTCCACTCAAGACTGTAGCAGCTGCTTTGGTCTCAGATTCTTTTTTTAAGATTATCTGCATTTGAGATCATGTTATACATAATTACAGAGAAATTTAAATATCTGTAATTTATTCTGTATTTGAGTAATCTCCTTATTTTCTGGGGTTTTTTTAGCAGTACAGGTATAAGTCAGGTGAAATATGTGTCTCTAACATAATTCATTAAGATTTTTTGAAACTAGTTTCTGCATTTATAGAAACTTTAGTGCATGAAAGTGAGTTCCATGGGCTGAGAAACAAATAAGGAATTCAGATAGAAGTCCAGGCAGATAATTGTTCTTTCATTATTGTCAAATACTGTTACTTGGAACAGAAACTAAAACAAAAAAAGGCTGGAATGCATTCTGTATTTCAGAATTTTTTTTCTGGTTGTGTTTTGTTTTGTTTTTGTTTTTTCCTGAACCATCATCTCATTTGTAAAATATTGTGAAATATATTCAGAAGAATTTTTCCAGTAGAGGGGAATAATATAGCTCTATTTTTAGAAAATACTTCTATAGCTTCTATACTTTCTTTAGTCTGGAATGCTTGCTTTAAAAGTGATTTGGGGCAGGGGCCGGGGCCAAGGCCGAAGCTGGAGCCGGGGCCGGGGTCAGAGCCGGACCGGGAGCCAGGGCTGGGGCCGCTTTTAAAACAATAATTTTCTTATGCAAAGGGACCTGAGCACGCCACAGTCTTACAATTAGCGCCATCTGAATTACAATGATGAACCAGAACACATAATTGTAATAGCCATTCATCATTCCTCCAAACCTCTGTGTCTCAAGCTTGCCGGGCAAAGGAACAGAATCGTTTTTTATAAGCATGTTCATGATGTAGTTGCCAAGGTACTCATGCAAAACCTTAACCCAACTCAAGCCCGCATCCATCACGGTCCAAAATATATGGCAATATAACATGGAGAAATGGCAAGTCAGCATGACAGACACCAGAAAAAAATTAACAGTGGTCACAAAAGGATCCTGTAACAGGCCTCGCAGAAGCACAGTTACAAGTGACATTGTAGTATTAACTTCCAACTTGTTTCTTTGGGGAAAATAATAATAAAAGTTACTTTCCAAACTTGTGCCCCATGTTGGGAGCCAATTTTCCTGTCTCTGTTTAAGGGTCAGAGAGCAGGATTCTCTATTGTCCCGAATAATATAGCTCTATTTTTAGAAAATACTTCTATAGCTTCTATACTTTCTTTAGTCTGGAATGCTTGCTTTAAAAGTGATTTTTTCTGTCATTTCCCATTCCCTGACCAGAAAACCTGAGGCAAATTTGATTTCCACAAATGGTATCTATTGAGAACATGGCACAGCACAGCTTGCTTAATACAGAAGGTGGACCAGGACTTGAGCTTCCCTGTATTATTCACCAGACTATGTGTCTGAAGTGGAAATGAAATGGCCTAGTATTAAGAAACCTTCAAATAATATTTAATGCTTGTAGCAACACCTTCTTTGTCAAGACACAGCCAAAGGATATCATTTTTTTGCTATTGGGGACCAGGAGATACAGAGGATGACTTGTTCTGTGAAGAGGAAAATATAAGTCCTTGCAGGTAGAGAGGTTCATACCCTTTTGTAACCCCTGGTTGTTATTATACTGTCTCTGTTTAAGGGTCAGAGAGCAGGATTCCCTCTCTCTATTGTCCCCTACCCTCCCAGGGGGAGGATTAAAAGAAAAAAAATGAGGTAATAGAGAAAAAGATGCTTAGCACAAGGTTGGAAGTTAAGACTGTAACAAGATTAATGAAAAAAAAAAAAACCA
>NW_010202575.1:0-13276 GCF_000695765.1 Mesitornis unicolor | reverse complement strand
TATAGACTGTGGCTGGAAAGGGGAGGGAACAGTACTGATCTCTGACCCTCCAGGGTCCTACAGACAGCACCTGTCCTTCCCTTTCAGGCTGGTAACCCTTAAACCATAATATACACAAATAAATGTTACTATCATGCTTGCATTAACACATATGAAACAATAGCCTGAGGGGTTTTTTGCCTTGATCTTTGCTTCTTTTTCTTTTTGATATATGTTCTGCACCCCCTTCATTTCTCTCTCTGCTCACAGTTCCCTGAGATTATTTTTTAGTCTATCCACTGAACGCATAGCTTCTGATTGTTTTTCTAGTCACAAAATATTTCCTTTCTAGAACAATTAATGGAATGGAAAAATTTGTCTGTCATAACATAGACATCCCAGTAAAACACAAGGGCTCCCTTGTCCTCCCAGTCCTGTGAGAGCAGGAAACCACTCACTTGTTTGTCCATTGAACCTAGCTCAGAGTCTTCGCATTGATTAGCTCAGTCCTTCTTAAACACACATGATAGAACTTGTATATCAATAATTTCCTATTACACACATGAACACATGTCTTAGTTCTCATCTTTGCTTATGAACACAATGGTCACCTCTTCAATCTTCTCAATCCTTCATTTAACAAGTCCTAGAGATACAGGCACAGTTCATCCTTTCTTCATACATTTACCTTCAGCTACCCATCCTTGTGTACTTGCAAAAGGGAACAGGTGCAGTCTAAACTAGCTCTTAGCTGGTGTAAAATCTGCCTAGAGAATGAGACTGCCTCTGTAGGAATTTTGGCTGGCTTGGTAGTTTTGCACAAAGCAAGGAATCTCACCTGTATGCCTGAATAAACACATTTAAATGGCAAATTCATAGTTCTGGCTGGTAAAATCAAAATAAAACTGAATGATCAGATTAAGTTTAATGGCAGTGGCAGCTCCTAGAATTCTTGTAGTGCCTCATGCAGTCTTTCTTAGAAACACAGTTTCTGCTTGGATCTTGTGAAATCTATAGCTGACATAACTGTTAAAAAATGAAATGTAGAGAAGAGTGGAAAAAGAGATCCAGTGGCTTAAGAGGATGAATGGAGGTAAGAAGAAATTTATTTAAAAAGTAGGTAGACTGGCAAAAGGAAACCACGCTCATAAGGAGGAAAGGGTACAATCAATGCAACAGAAGGGTGAAGAAATAAAAAAAGAAGAGAGAAACCACGAGTTCATGAATGTATGAAAACCTCATAACAACGAATTCTATTTTATTTATGACTAGTTCATAAAAGGATTCAAAGAGCAGACAATGTGACAGAATGTGATGAGAAAGGCAGAGAAAGTTTTTTATACTCACCGTGTTTTGGCAGTATAGTACAGAAAGTCAAAGGAGGGAAACCTGGAGAGAAGTCATAAAAGTGAGAGGACACCAATGGAAAGGACACATTACCAAAATAATGTGTCTTAATCAACAGATTAACTTTCTGAACCTCTGAGTAAGGTAGGCTGGTAAGCAGCCTTGAGGCTGTGCATTAAGGCCTTGAAAGACTCAATCAGGTGAATGTTTACTTTTTGTGAAAATTCGTCAGCTATGCACAATCCTGGCATTACTTCTTTTGATGAAGCTATAGCTAAAGAGATTTATTAATTAACAGTATTAGGAAAAAATCTTCAAACAAAAGAATTAATTTGGGAAAGTTGCTTGCTCAAATACTTTAAGAATGTCCCTGGCAGATGCAGATTACCATTCATATTCTCCATTTTTGAGAGCCTGCTCTGATCACAACCTCTTGGCAAAACTGCTCTTCATCTTGCTCTTGAGAGCAACTTTTTCAGAAACTCCTTATGTTGGAAAGGTTGGTGAGCACTTTTCAGATCTTCAAGGTTCTCACCACTTCAAGCTGCTGACTTTAGTAAGAACTTGTCACTGCTCTTGCCTGTATTAATACTTTGTGGCAAGATATTTGTTTGCTCACAATGGTACCCTGCAGATTCCGTAGCAGTCATGTATCCTTCAGGAAGCCTCAGAAGAGAATTGATTATCTGCAGTGAGTATGATCTCTTTTCTGCCCTAGTCAAGATTAAACACAGCTTTTTTATATAATTTGAAAGTATCATCAAAACGTTTTATTCAGTATGTTTTATTGTGGATTTTCAGTTTCCAGAATACTTGCATTTAAACCTAGAGAATTCCACATGCTAGAGCATTCATTATTTTTTCTCTTATTTTTATAGAGAGAGGGAAGAAAGTAATGTTCATGTTATAAGCCAGTTTACCTTGAAAGGTGTTAAAGAGTTAAAATAGCTTTTTGGTGCCTGATTGTTTTATTTTACAAATAAGATGTGAAGATTAAGGAGGCTACATTAACAAGTGTAAGCTGAATTTCTGAAACCCACTAAATTATTTTTTTACTCCTATAAAGAAAAAAAAAGGATTTTTTTTTCATTTGCATTTGTTAAGATATTTTGAAAGGATGTGCATTTTGATTGCAATACCATTCACTAAAAGCAGACATATTTTTAAATGCTTTGGGAAGTTTTGTTCTGTTTCTTAAATTGGAGAACTGGAAAGTGAAAGGAGTGCTATGCAGAATTTACTCACAGAACTTCTTTTTTCCCTCTTCTTGTCACATGAGTGATCGCAAACCAGGCTTCTATATTCCTAACTGTGCTCCTCATGTTTGTCATTCATATAGGCATCCATGCTGTGAGCACAGGATGAATAACCAAATAACATAATTGTTTAATATTTAATCCTGACTTATAATGAGAAAATACTATGCAACAAGAGTTCTTTAAAGTTTGGATTTCTCTTCATGGATGATCATTTGATGAACGTCCTCCATATAATTTGCTAAGAAAATATATAATTAGTATGCAATTCTTTGCATATTTTTAGGCAATGTAAAAATCAGAAGGAACATCACTAAAAGAGAAGAAAGAGTAAAAGAGAGGGAAAGCATAGATGCATGCAATACAGAGATAAGTTTATTTTCTTCCTTTTCTCCACTAGAGCATGAGACTATGTCAAGATATCACTGTTATATTCCACTCATTAAACTGTAGTTAGTTTCAGATCGTATTAGATTTATAAATGTCAGGGTAAAATATCAGTCTATTTAAGAAGTGAGTGCTGTGAGAAGAATTACAGTTGCCTTTGAAAACCAAAGCTGTGCCTGAATGGACAACCCAAAGAGACTGCCCTGCTTCTAGGGCATGTCTTTGCCATGTCCTGCCTCCACAAGTAGGGCAAGATCACATATGGAAACATACTTTCACACAGGAAAGTAGGGCACATGGGATGGGTAGCAGACATGCTGTGTGCCATTACGTTACAGATATAGATGACTGAGACACCGGTCCTTAGGATGTACTGCAGTGATAAATATTTTTAAAGTAGTTGGGAGTTCAATTAAAATATATATAATTATATTTTTTAAAAAGTCCAGCATTCAATATTTTTTTCACTAAAATGTTACTGATAGCAGCAGAGAAATAAATAGTATCTACTTGCATTTCTTCTCTCATTGAATGTTGTCAATTGCTTCATCTGCCCTAAGACTATGAAATTATCTATACGCTTTCTAAAATAATATAGTTTACTCATGTCTGAAAGCAGTGAGTAAAAGAGTAAATTGTTGTGAATATAATCCTGAAAAAGAACATTTTATTAAAGAATACAAAGAAAAACACAGGTATAAGGCTTTATATTTTCAGATCTGTGATTGCTAAAGCAGAGACCAATTGTCTTAAGGCATCTCAGTTATCACAACTAGCAGCCCAAATACTTCTTCTGTTATATTTTTTCTCCATTTAATGCTCAGGGCAAGACCAGGGAGCAGGATTTTCTCTCTATTTTCTCTAACCCTGGGAGGGTTAAAAAAAAGGGAACAGAGAAAAAGGATGCTTCACACGAGGTTGGAAGTTAAGACTATAACAAGTTTATTAAAAAAAAAACAACAAACAAAAACCAACAGGGGAAAGGAAAAGGGAATTAATAAGGGATTAAGGATATTTAACGATATACAAAACCCAATCCTAGTAGTCTCGAGTGGAAGCGTCCAAGCAGTGCCTCGTGGCTGCTGTGACTGCTGTGACTCATCACCAGGGACCGCAGTGGTGCCGGGAGTGGATTGTGGTGGATAGACTGTGGCCCGAAAGGGGAGGGAACAGTACTGATCTCTGACCCTCCAGGGTCCTACAGACACCACCTGTCCTTCCCTTTCAAGCTGGTAACCCTTAAACCATAACATATTTAATAACTTGTGCTTATAGTTGCCAGTTTTCTATTGTTCAGAGATCCAAAGTTCATTTTGCTTGCCTACATCTCTGTAGAATATAATGAATATTAAGATTGAGACTGTAGAAGAAATATTTGGTATCACTGAAGAACTCACTAAGACTTAATCATTTCAGCCTAGAAATGAGGTAAGACAGTGAGAGCAAAATCAGAATTTTGATATGGAAATAATCTCTTAATGTCTGAATAGACTGAGTTCATGCTTTCTTTAAAAAACTAACAAACAAACAAAACCCATAAAAACACCCCACCAAACAAACAAAAAAAAAACCCCAGAAATTTATTCTAGTATTTTTCTTACAATAACTTGTAACCTATAATTGATAAAATTGAAAGGTTAACATGCTTTAATTTCTTTCCTTGGTATGGTAAAGTCATAATTCTGCCCCACCTGTGACAAAAATTCCTACATGTGCACCTACTTGTGTTAGTGAAAGACATTGCATTGCTTTCCACTGTTTCAAGGGATACCTCAGATCACAAAATTTCACATAACTCCCTTTCTCCATGATTCATTAACCATACTTCCAACAAGTATGCAAGCTGCAGAAATGGGAACAAAACAAAACATTGTGTCAAAAAGATAATGTAAAATAAATTACTTAATGCAGTCTTATTTTGTGTTAATGTTTTTGTATGAATTTATATAAATTACTGGCAAAGCCAGAAACTCTAGGAAAATGTCTAGAATTTTCTTTTGTGTATCTAAATTCAGAATGCAAACTATTGTTTTGATAATATATTTTTAATAATATTTTATAATATAAGCTTGTTCATACTTTTTCAGCAGACAGTTCTATATGTAGCAAGTGATACAGCAAATGTCAATTGCATCCATGATTTCTTATCCTGATTCAGACAGATTTTAGTCACTTCTTTAAAATCACAAGAAGAGTAACTTTTGAATTAGAACTAGCAAGATTAGATATTCCTCTCAAGATTAATCCTTATTCCATCTTATGTCTCTACATCCAGAACAAAATCAAAGTTTTTTCAGGGAGAATGCCAGACATGTAGACTTTTCATACCAAAACAGTAGTCCAAAGTATTGCTTGAAGACAAGCACAATGCAACTGTATGATTTAGCACAGTGATAAATTTTATGATCCATTTATTATAAAATAGTATGAAATGTTTATCAGCTCTCAGGAAATAGAAAGTAAAAATACTGACAACTTATAAATTCTTTAGCACTGTGGGTTATGTTACAATCATTCTTGTGCTATGGTATATATTAACACTATTCATTCAAATTAAAATTAGGAAAAAAAAATACTAAACCTTCTTTTTCCAGATCAGACACTTTTAGAACAAAACAAAACAAAACAAAAAATCCCAGTAATGACTGGAAAAGTACCAGGACCAAAACATCAAAAAAGATGTCTTCAGGAAATGCAGAAGTTAGAACCTCAGCTCAATTTTAAAATAGTCCTTTATCAAGAAATTTTGCAAGCATAAGACATTATCTTAAATTATGTACTTCTTTTTTAAACTGAATATTGTCTTTCACAGCTGCAAACTGTGAAGGTCAAAACAGTTCTCATAAGCATAAATCATATGAAAGCCTTGACTGGCAAAGAAGAGTTTATCACATGATTTGGTGGATTTTTAACAGCAAACAACCATTACCTATGAATTCTGTGGGAATAATTATATTTCCACCATGCTTCTAAATTGCAAAGTAAATAAAAGAGTGACCTTAAGAAATTAAGAAATAATCAGAAATGTAGGAAAATTCTGTGAAATCTACATTATCAAAAGTTCATAAGAACAGATAGTGATTTTTAAATTTTTTTTTCACTATGTTCTCCTCATTGGATCTGCAGAAGATTCAGAAAGGCAATGGATCAATCCTCCTTTAAAGCATCTTTTTCACTGAGGATATAGAGGTAGTTGGCATAGAACCAGCCTGTTAGTTCCTTTCTCCTTAATTCATAAATAACTATTTTTCCAGCCAAATTGCTCTTAGATGGTTATTACATATTACTTTGTTTCACAGTGGCTCTGAGGAGGCTGCTAATTTGAGGGGAATTCTGAAAAGTTGCCCCTGTCCCAGAATAGAAGAAGGGGAAAAAATGGCAAGGCAGCAGTCTCTTGGAGCTGGAAATACCTTGTAATAAGTAGATTCCAAGCAGGGTGATAAACTGACTAAGAAAAGGATTTTAAAAAAAAAATCTCTGTATTATTCTATGTGCAGTTCTATGGTTTGGAGAGGGCCATTTCCTTTATTTTGAGTTCAAAAATTTGAATTATGGTGATACTTGGTGAAGATTAAGAGGTTTTTGCTATCATCAGGAAAGAAATATCTGAGAAAATTTGGTATAATTTTATCTAGTGGATACTTTGCCATTGTTATAAAAATTGATAGTTCTCTGTCATCTGTAAAACTTTAGCTTCTGAACTACAACAACAGGGAAAATTTAAAACACACTGCTTCATTTATCAATGGTTTAACTGGTGTCACATAATGTTAGACTTCACTTACTTAAAGATCTTCTAAAAGAGCATTTTTTTCCTAGAAAGATTTGGAGAAAAGTTAGGAAAAAACAACCTCTGAATTTCTTCTGTAGTTGAAGAATTTTATTAATTAAATTAAATAGAAATTAAAGAAATCAAAACTCAGAGAACAGAGGACATAAAGAACATAAATATTGGTGAACAGAATATATGTCTACGTGTTTTGCAGGAAACATGAGCATGTGAGACTTGCATACTGCATCACACCAAGTGTTCGTCTAGACGTGTGGTCTTTCTTATGGAAGAAAGTCAGAGAAACTATATATATTAAATGTGCGGATAATGTAAGTGATTCTTCCATATACACTCCCTTATCTTCTACTAAACAATTTATTTACCTCTGAGCAAGGAGCTGAATCCAGCTCATTGCGTTTAACAACCATCACCAGTTCCATCCCTCATGATTTTATCTAATAACTTTTTGACTTGTTCATATCTTTGGACTCCATAACATCCCATGGCTGTGCATTTTCAGGTTCATAAACAAGATTGTCCTGGTTTGAGCTAAATAAAACTAATTTTCTATTTAGTGATTTTACTTTTCAGCTCAGTCTCTTTTAGGTGGGTGAACTTGCTGAAAACTAGCAGGATGTTTTTCTAGTATGTGCTGATAGAAGATAAACTCAAGGTCAGTTGTCTCATCATAAGTGCCGTGTCTGCTCCTACGGGAGGGGGGAAGCAGACCCGAAACTGACCAACTAGGTATTCCATCCCACATACGTCATACCCAGTTTAAAGCTGAGGAATCACGAGGATCTTGACACCCCCTTCTTCCATCTTGGAGCTCTTCCATCTTGGGCCCTTCCATCCGTCTCGATTCTGCAGCAGCTGAGGTCTGAACAGAACTCTGCTAGTTCACCTGCCACTGATTCGTGTGTTTCTGCATCCTGCTCCTATCTACTGCTGAGTTCAGACTGGGACTTTTCCAGTGCTCTGCTCTGCAGAGCCTCTGGTGACATATACATCATTGGGGGGAGGTTGGGGGAAGGATTTTATATTTGTTTTATATATATTTGTACATATTTGTATATATTTCATTATTTTCCTATTTATATTATTATCCTGTAGTATTAGTATTTAAATCTGTTAGTTTATTTTCCAACCCGTAAAGTCTCTCTCCCTTATTCTCTTTTCTCTTCCCTTCTGGGGAGGGGAGAGGGGTTAACAGAGAGCGTCCGTCCAGGATTTAGTGGCCGGCTCAGCCCTAAACCACGACACAAGGTATAAATAAAGGTGTTTGATTTTATTCTGTTTAAATATCATAGAATCATAAAACGGTTTGGTTGAAAGGGACCTTAAAGGTCATCTAATCCAATCTCTTGCCATAGGACAGGGACACTTTCCACTACACAAGGTTGCTCAAAATCTCATCCAACCTGGACTAAACATTTCCATGGAAGGGGCATCCAAAGCTTCCCTGGGCAACCTGTTTCAGTGTCTCATCACCCTCACAGTAAAGAATTTCTTTCTAATATCTAGTCTAAATCTACCCTCTTCCAGTTTAAAACCATTCCCCCTCGTTCTATCACTACCTGCCCTTGTAAAAAGTCCCTCCTTATCTTTCCTATAGGACACCTTCAGGAACTGGAAGGCCACAATAAGGCCCCCCTGGAGTCTTCTCTTCTTCAGGCTAAGCAGCCCCAACTCTCTCAGCCCATCTTTGCAAGAGAGGTGCTTCAGCCCTCTGATCATCTTCATGGCCCTCCACTGGACTTGGTTCAACAGCTCCATGTCCTTCTTATGTTGGGGGCCCCAGAGCTGGGTGCAGTACTCCAGGTGGGGTCTCACAAGAGCCAAGTAGAAGGGAAGAATCACCTCCCTCGATCTGCTGACCACTATTCTTTTGGTGCAGCCCGGGATATGATTGGCCTTCTTGGCTGCAAGTGCACACTGCTGGCTTCTCCATCAAAGCCTCCAAGTCCTTGTCCTAAGGACTCTCAATCCATTCTCCACCCAGCCTGTATTTGTACTTGAGATTGCCCTGACACAGGTGCAGGACCTTGCACTTGGCCTTGTTGAAGTTCATGAGGTTGGCCCACCTCTCAACCCTGTCAAGGTCCCTCTGCATGACATTCCTTCCCTCGAGCATGTCGACTGCACCACAGAGCTTGGTGGTGTCACCAGACCTGCTGAGGATGCACTTGATCTCACTGTCCATGACATCAACAAAGACATTGAACTGTACTGGTCCCAATACTGACCCCTAAGGAACACCACTTGTCACTGATCTCCTCTTGGACATCAAACTGTTGACCTCAACTGTTTCGAGTGCAGCCATACAGCTAATTCCTTATCCAGAGTGGTTCATCCATCAAGTCCATGTCTCTCCAATTTAGAGACAAAGATGTCCTATGGGACAGTGTCAAATGCTTTGCACAAGTCTAAGTAGATGACATCAGTTCCTGCTCCTTTATCTATAAATTTTGTAATCCCATCATAGAAGGCCACCAAATTTGTCAGGCACAATTTTCCCTTAGTGAAGCCGTGTTGGCTGTCACCAATCACCTCATTTTCCATGTACATTAGCGTAGTTATTAGGAGGATCTGCTCCATCATCTTGCCAGGCACAGAGATTAGACTTGCTAGCCAGTAGTTTCCCAGGACTTCCTTTTTTCCCTTTTTGAAAATGGGGGTTATGTTTCACCTTTTCCAGTCAGTGGGATTTTCATCTAACTACCACAACTTCTCAAATATGATGGACAGTGGCTTAGCAACTTCATATGCCAGTTTCGTCAGGACCTGTGGATGCATCTCATCAGATCCTATGTACTTGTGCACCTTCATATTCCTTAGATGGTCTTGAACCTGACTTTCCTCAAAACTGAGTCATTCTTCCCTCTCCCAGTCCCTAAATTTGCCTTCTGTGGGTTTGGTATTGTGGCTTGAACACTTGCTGGTAAAGACTGAGGCAAAAATGTCATTAAGTACCTCAGCCTTCTCCATATCCTGGGTAACCAGGTCTCCTGCTTCATTCCAGAGGGGACCCACATTTTCCCTAGTCTTCCTTTTATCACTGACATACCTATAAAAGCTTTTCTTGTTACCCTTGATGTCCCTGAGGTCTAGGTTTAGTTCTTTCTGGTCATTAGCTTTCCTAACTTGATCGCTGACTGCTTGGACAATTTCTCTGTATTCCTCCCAGGCTACATGTCCTTGCTTCCACTGTCTGTAGGCCTCCTTTTTGTGTTTGAGTTTGGACAGGATCTCCTTGTTCATCCATGCAGGCTTCCTTGTGTTTTTGCCTGATTTTCTCTTTCTTGGGATGCAGTGCTCCTGAGCTTGAAGGAATTGATCTTTGAATATTAACCAGCTTTCTTGGGACCTGGGACTCTAGCCTTCTAGGGCTTTATCCCACAGTACTCTGCCAAGCAGATCCCTAAAGAGGCCAAAGTCAGCTCTTCTGAAGTCCAGGGTAGTGAGCTAACTGTGCACCCTTCTTGTTGCCCTAAAGATTCTTAACTTGACTATCTCATGGTCACCGCAACCAAGGCTTCCCTTGAGCTTCACATTCCCCACCAACCCCTCCTTGTTGGTGAGAACAAGGTCTAGCACAGCACCTCTCCTCATTGGCTCCTCTGTTGCTTACAGAAGAAAGTTATCAGCAATGCATTCCAGGATGCAATTCTCCTGCATTACTTATGGTCTGCTATGTTGTCCCTCCTACAGACATTGGGATGGCTGAAGTGTACCATTAGAATAAATGCTTGTGAAAGTGAAGCTGCTCCTATCTGTCTATAAAAGGCCTCCTTCACTCGTCTTCCTGGCTGAGTGGCCTGTAGCAGATCCCTACTATAATGCCAACCTATGCCCCAGATTCCCTCACTAATGGTCCCAGGGTCCTGAAATTTCTTTCAATCATGCCTGTGCTATGTGTTGCAGCTTCATTGCTACCCAGACAGAAGAGGACTGATGGGTAATGGTCTGAGGGCTGTACCAGGCTAGGTAGTTTCCTAGTGATGTTCTTAGCCCAGGTCCCAAGGAGACAATAGACTTCCCTAAGAGGAGGTTCTGTCTGCCATATTGGGCCCTCTGTTCCCCTCAGAAGGGAGTAATCTGTAATTAAAATCCATCTTTTCTTCCTCGTGGATGCAGTCATGATGCAGGGTATAGGCCTTTCTAATGTTGGCAACACCTCTGGTTTAGCTGGATCATCATTCTCGTCATTATTGAGGACATACAGTGGCTCATAGCTTTTGTACAGGGGCTTTTGGGAGGGCAAAGTGAGCAAGGAGGGGGTTGGCCTGCCACCATTCATTGGATTTAACCCTATTCACTCATTTCTTTTAAGTTACTGCCTTCAGCCTGGCAGGGCAAGGATACAGCATCCCCTTGACCTTTTTTTGTTGTTGTGTTTTGTTGTTTTGGGGTTTTTTTGTGTGTTTTTCTTTTTGTTTCTGTATTTTTTGTGGTTTTTTACTTATTTTGGTTTGGGTTTTTTTTGTTTGCTTGTTTGGTTTTTTTCTAATGCCTATTCCTGTTTCTGTCTCAAAGAGGCAGAGCATGGCTCCATGAGTCTAACTCTTTCTCAGCCTCCCTGGTGCTCCTTAACCTTTCTACTTCCTCTCTTAACTCTGTCAACCAGGCTCAGCATATCATCCATCTGGTCACTCCTTAAACCGCTGTTCTCATTGCTGCCTTCCCTTACCAGTGAAAGGCTCTGGTAACTCCTGCAACCAGAGACTCGGACACCTGCATGCTTTTATGGAATCTTTGTCTGGGTTGCCACATCCATTCTAGCAAGCACAAAATTATTATTTCCTAATAACTTTTTATTGAATTTTCTATTCACCTCTGTGACTCTTCAGATGTTCACTCTACACCTGAAATCATCCTTAAGTCATCTCAAGCTGAAGAGTTTCTCTCTTCATATACAGATTCATTATGCAACAGCAGTTGCATAATTCTGTTCTTGTGGATGTATAGTTCATAAAAACCAAGGATCCCCTCTGTAACAGAAACTCAGACATAAAAGAGATTCTTTTTTTCTTTCTTTAAACATGTGAGTAATCTTTGTCAGCTAAGTCTATGGATAGACTTAGTTACATGTGGACTAACTGTAATTTATACTGGGAACAGAAGAAATGTTTAGAATACATCTATATGTGGAAGACCAGAGTTTTATGGTAGGTTTTGAGTTCTTTCATAAGTGTTCCTTTGCATTTTAAGATTCTGTCTTTACATTTTTTGAAGTTTTCCTCTAGTTTTCTCTGCCTTGATTATTTCAGGACTAAGAGCTTGGGAAGTAAGTAAATCTTAGTAAACCTAAGTTCTCACTTAGATTCAGAAAGTATTTCCCCAAATTTTATCCTAATTTTTTGTAGATTTATTCATTTAGTGTGCAGAGTGAGGACTTGCAAATATTTGTGAAGTTCTCTGATAGATCTAGAATGAAAATGCTGGCAATTATTAACTATGCATTGAAATATCATTAGTATTAGTTTAGGAAGAGATTATATGGGCATGAGATGTAGTGAGACAATCTACTTCTGAGAGTCATCTAGCTCAATTACCAGAAAATATTCAAGTAATCGAAACTAAAATGTAGTTATCTATATCCAGTCATAATGACTAGAAGCCTACAGAATACCTTCTTCATATATCCATGTAGCTACAAATAGCCATTATAATGATAATTCAGTCTTCAAAATTTGAAATTATAGATTAGGTGTTGTACTCTTTTTAATCTGCATTGTTGCTATACCATACTGATGAATAAAGTGCAGAAATCGTTAGCTAATGTTTGTCTTTCTCTGACATACAGCACCCTTGAAAGTACCAAAGGTTTTCTGTATCACTGCTTCTTTTTGAGCTTCATTTTAGTAACATCACTGAAGTTTTGTTCTCTCTTCAGGAGCTATGGAATTACTACAGGGAATTCCAAACAAAACAAAACCAAACAAAAAAACCAAACAAACCAAACAAACCAAACCACATTCTTTGAAATTAAGAAGGTGCAGAGCAACATCTAGCAAACATTTCACTGTATATCTCATAAATGTAGAAGACAAACTGAGCTTTAATAGGCATAGAAAACTATTTAGCATCAGTCTCTGAAAAAGTAAGTATTAAGTGAAAGTCATGTACCAGAACACCAATGATCACCTACATTTATATTCTACCTACATATATAGAAACAGAATTTGATGCAAACAATTGAAAATAGCTTTTTCCAAAAAAGCAAAGATTCAGCTTGGTTGCAGTTGCACACCTCCTTATGAGCCCTAATAGTAGAGATAAAATGAGCCATTTATTTGGTTTTCTCTAAAAATGCTATTTTAGGATACACAAAAGCATGTTTAAATGCTGTGACGAAAAGAGATTCTACTGCAGAGTTTAAATTTAACAATTTATTTGAACAACATGTGCAGATCCAGTACGTCACTATTGCAGGTTTATGGATGCAATGGAGAATGCCCTATTGCAGTTTTAAAAGAAACACTATACTATTTACAACTACAAGAGATTCACAAAATACACTACTGTAACTACA
>NW_010202574.1:0-2118 GCF_000695765.1 Mesitornis unicolor | reverse complement strand
AATTACGGTAAACAATGGGGTAATTACGGTAGAAATGGGGTAATTACGGTAAACAATGGGGTAATTACGGTTAAAGTGGGATAATTACGGTAAAAAAGGGATAATTATGGTAAAACATGGGGTGATTACGGTAAACAATGGAGTAATTACGGTAAAAATGGGGCGATAATGTAAAGAAAAGGGGTGAAAACGATAAAAATTGGAAGATAACGCTAAAAAATGGGGTTACAGCATCAAAAATTAGGTGGTAACACCCAAAAATGGGATCAGATTGCCCAAAAATGGGGCAAAAACGTTACGAAATGGGGCAAAAATGTTAAAAATTGGGGTGATAATGCTAAAATACGAGGTTATAGCATCAAAAATTGGATGATAACGTCCAAAAATGGGATCATATTGTCCAAAAACGGGGCGAGAACATTAAAAAATGGGGTGAAAATGTTAAAAATTGGAAGATAACGCTAAAAAATGGGGTGACCGCATCCGAAAATGAGGTGATAACATTAAAAATGGGCTGAAAACGTTAAAAAATGGGGTGATAACGCTGAAAACTGGGGTGATAGCATCAAAAATCGGGCGATAACATCCAAAAATGGGGCAAGAACACCCAAAAATGGGGCGATCTTGTACAAAACCGGGGTGAGAACGTTAAAATATGGGGTTATAACATCAAAAATTGAGTGATAACACCCAAAAATGGAGCAAAAACGTTAAAAAATGGGGTGAAAATGTTACAAAATGGGGTGATAACGTCAAAATCCGGGAGATAACACCCGAAAATGGGGGGATATGGTCCAAAAACGGGGTGAAAACGTTAAAATTGGGATGAAAACGTACAAAATTAGGTGATAGCATCCCAAAATGTGGCAATTGTATTAAAAACGGTCTCTATTTTAGGGGGGATTTGGGGTGTTCCGGGCAGCAGCACCCCCAAAAACATCAATTTTGGGGAGATTTGGGTGTCCTAAGCAGTAGAACCCCCCCAAAATACCAATTTTCGAAGGGATTTAGGTCAAATTTGGGGTGTTCCGGGCTACAGCACCCTAAAAATATCAATTTTCGGAGGGATTTGGGGCAAATTTTGGGTGTTTCGGGCAGTAGCACCCCCAAAACTAGCAATTTTTGGGAGATTTGGGTGTCCTAAGCAGCAGCACCCCCCAAAAATATCAATTTTCGGAGGGATTTGGGGCAAATTTGGGGAGTTTCAGGCAGCCGCACTCCCAAAAATAGCAATTTTCGGGGGAATTTAGGGCAAATTTTGGGTATTTCTGGCTGCAGCACCCCAAAAATATCAATTTTGGGGAGATTTGGGTGTTCTAGGCAGTAGAACCCCCCAAAATAGCAATTTTCGGAGGGATTTTGGGGCAAATTTGGGGAGTTTTGGGCTACAGCTCCCCCAAAACCATCAATTTTAGGAGAGATTTGGGTCAAATTTGGGGTGTTTTGGGCAGCGGCACCCGAAAAATATCAATTTTCGGGGGATTTTGGGGCAAATTTGGGGTATTTCGGCCTCCAGCACCCCAAAAACATCACTTTTGGGGAGATTTGGGTGTCCTAAGCAGTAGAACCCCCCCAAAATAGCAATTTTCGGAGGAATTTTGGGGCAAATTTGGGGAGTTTCGGGCAGCGGCCCCCCAGAAAACAGCGATTTTCGGAGGCATTTTTGGTGTTTTGGGCTCTAACCACGAATGTGGGGATCTGGGGTCTCCCTAAACCCTTTGTTGGGGGTCAAATCAACCCCTTTCTCCCCATTTCCAGTTTGGGGTGTTCCAGGCAGCAGCACCCCCAAAAATATCAATTTTCGGAGGGATTTGGGGCAAATTTTGGGTGTTTCGGGCAGTAGCACCCCCAAAACTAGCAATTTTTGGGAGATTTGGGTGTCCTAAGCAGTAGAACCCCCCAAAAACATCAATTTTAGGAGGAATTTAGGGGCAAACTTGGGGTGTTTCGAGCTCCAGCACCCCCAAAAACATCACTTTTGGGGAGATTTGGGTGTTCTAGGCAGTAGAACCCCCAAAAATAGCAATTTTCGGAGGGATTTTGGGGCAAATTTGGGGAGTTTCGGACAGCAGCACCCCCAAAAACAGCAATTTTGGGGAGATTTGGGTGTCCTAAGCA
>NW_010202573.1:40595-45379 GCF_000695765.1 Mesitornis unicolor | reverse complement strand
ATCCCTAACGGTCTGGGATTCTGTGAAATGCGAAAGAAGGAAGATAAGTGGCAATGGAAAGAGAGAGGGGCCAAAAAAGAGAAGCTGTAATCAACTGAATATGAAAAAAAGAGCAAAGGAAAGAAACCTCAAGGGCAATTTGCCGCTGCTACAGGGGTTTGGGCTGGCAGTACGAGTTCCTCCCGGCTGGATCCAGGTGCTAGCGCAGAGCTCTGACTTAACTTTAAGAGGCATTTGTAAGGTTGAATCTCAGCAAAGTGATCTGTAGCTCCTGAGTTACTGACCTGGCCTGCTGAAAACCGCAGACGGAGCAGCGCTAAGAGGTAACGTGGCTGCCACGTTGACAACATGACTTTTTCAGTCCGCGCTTCTTGCTGTAAACTTGGTCTTTGGCTCTGAAGACGCTTGTGTTTTATTGTCATTTGCCAACACCGATCACCAGCAGGGCTGTTTTACTTGAGTGCAATGTTTATTTAGCTGGGAAGATGGAAGATGTGTTTATTCCAAGACATAATTACGAGCGGTGAAGTTTCGTAAATCCGTTTTGCACATACAGTGTTTTTATGCCATGTAATTTAGTTGAAGGGGGAAAGCGGGCTCTCTTTTCTTGGTTTCAGTTCCCTCAATTGCTCAGAATGAGAAACTTCATGGTGACTTTTGAGGTCCTTTATGCTCTGAGCTTTCAGTGTGCCGTTCTTTGAACACTTGAAGACGTAGTTCTAGCCCTCGCAAAGCGTTTTAGGCAGATTTCACTGTAGACCTTAAAAGAATAGCATGCAAAAACGCATTTCTCAAATGTTTCTCTTTCATAATTCTGTAATTCACATTTTATTGTTTAACAACAAGTTTTGTCAAAGTTCTTCTCCTGCAGTAGCAGATACAACTCATTTTCATAACTACAATTTATTAGGTATCCCAGTGGCTTCAAACCGATATTTATTGCCTATCCAAAAAGAAAAGCATGCTGCCATTCTCCTAAGCGTATGTTCTGATGCAAGTTGACTCTGATACACTAATGTTGTAGATTTATCTTTATTGGAGACCTAGGTAAACATATCATCTGTTTCCTGAAAAGCTTGCCATACTTTGCTCTAATTTAACCCATGGACCTTAGGTCACAACGCTGTTATCTTACAGGCATGGCCCCAACTGTGTCTGTTTGTCTTCACAAAGCTGTAGGAAGTGATGATTACAGGATCACAGAATGTGAGGAGTTGGAAGGGACCTGGAGAGCTCCCCCAGTGCAACCCCTGCCAGAGCAGGATCACCAGAGCAGTCACACAGGAACACGGCCAGGGCTTTGGGTGTCTCCACACAAGGAGACTCCACAACCTCTCTGGGCAGCCTGGGCCATGCTCCAGAACCCTCACACTCACAAACTTTGGCCTCATCTTCAGCTTGAACCTCCTGTGCTCCAGCTTGGGACCATTGCCCCTTGTCCTGGCATTGGCCATCCCAGAGCAGAGCCTGGCTCCTTCCTCCTGACACTGCCCTTTCCCAATGGATCCCCAGGAATGAGGGCACCCCTCAGTCTCCTCTGCTCCAAGCTCAAGAGCCCCAGCTCCCTCAGCCGCTCCTCAGCAGGAGATGCTCCACTCCCTCCAGCATCTTTGTAGCTCTGGACATCTTTGTGATGGAGCAGCTAAGCCCACATCCTGCCACTGGGACGTGTTGGTGTGGACACAGAATTTGGTTGATGCTGAGGCTTCGGCAATACTGGTTTCCTAGCGTGGGTATTTGGGTTTAGTCCTGAAACAGAAAATACGTCTGGTCAGGTGGGGCTGTGTTGATGTGAGGTTTCCTCATGTTTCTGTGTCTGTTACTCAAGCCTGAATCTCATTTGGACCAAATGGCCAACAGGAAAATATTAGTTAAGCACACATAGCATTCCCAGAAACACCAGTGTTAGTTATCCAATAGATATCAGACCCTGACATACTTTTTCTTTAAAGAAAACTATAGTAGTGAATAGAGTTTTTACAACATGATTAGTTTTCAGGTGTTTAACATTTTAAGTATGAACAGATCACTGTATGAGACGAGGCTGTAAGTGGAGCCTTGCATCTTGTGGAGTCACTGTAAAATTATACTGGGGTGCAGAAGGCAGAGTGGATCTGGTGGGTTTGTGCAGTGCTAGCTACCATTTGAGAAATACTTAAACATTTTGTATATAAGTGATACAGTGTTCCTTACGTTTTAGTATAGAGGAAGTTAGAATGGAAAAGGATGTTTTCCTTGCACTTGGTTATCCAGCTCATTTGTAGGATGCTACCTCAGCAATGATGTGTTGCATTTCGTACTCTGATTGCACGATGAAGATCTGTCACAAGCTGATACGATGCACAAGGGCAGGTGGAGCAAGGAACGGGCCGTCTGATTCCTGAATTCCTGTTATGAGATGCTGCCATGACTGCGATGCTGATAAACTGCAACAGAAAGTACTGATTTTTAATGAGATGTGAGGATTCACTGCCTCTTCCAATCCATGTCCTATTGGTTCATTACCTGCTTTAAAGCAAAATTCCACCTGTAAAATCCAGTGTAATGTAACCAATGTACTTCAGATCAAACACAGACTTCTCTTCCTTGTAAAGATACCAAAGCGAACGTGAAAGGCCATCTAAAGAATGCTTTCTTTTTTCAACCAAAACAAAATTGTGGTGTGGGATAAAGTGGTTTTTTTTCCTTCAAAATGTAAATGTTTAAACCTTACAAATACCCCAGTAGCTCCAAAAGATCCTTGTTTCCAGTACTAAGCTCCAGGATAAACCAAGATTTAAACAAGGCAGCCTGTAAGATAAACATACGCGGTTAGATGGTGAGGTACAGCACGTGGGAGTAAACTGTAAGTGGTTCTCTCAAAGTAAGTCGTGTTTTGTTCTTTGTTCATTGGGGGTTTGGTATTTCACAAGTCTGTATTTACCTGTGCAAATGATGATTCTGAAAAATAGGAGGAAATTCATTCACTTTGCATTTTGCAAATACAAGAACCAATCCCTTCCAGCTCCTGACATTCTGTGTTTCTGTGAAAAGGCTTAGTAAAAGTAGAAATACAAGCTAATTCCCAAAAATGTAATTGATGCTCCTAATTTCATTTTGCAGCCTGGCGATTGCTGGTTTTAAGTATCTGTAGGACCTGAATATGGTAATAGCAAAATTATTCCTTTTGCTGCTATGTGGGTTACACTGCTGGAAGGTAACTGCTGCGGTTACAAGCAGAGCATGAAGCCGCTGGGGAGGCAGAACTGTGGGTTCAGGCTCCCCAAAAGTGCCTGGGGCACTACATGGGGATGGCTTCCTGCTCCAGGGCTGCTCCAGGAGCTGCAGTGGGCAGCAGACTGGGGCAGTGCATCTGTTTAATGCTTCTGGGATGTATTCGTGTCGTTATCGTTGTCCTACAGCATCGAGAACTTTCATCGGTTTCACAAGTAATTTGTATTTAAACTCCTGGTCCGTTGATGTTATTTAAGGCCAGGACTTCAGTGGATGATCCTGCGGCCTTAACTGAGCAGAACACACATACACAGCCCCCCGAATCAGCGCCTAAATGAAGAGCCTGTGGGAAGTGTAGAAGGAGCTTATACCTGTGGAGGGTCTCACAGCAGCACAGCTTGCTTAGCACTCCCATCTGCAGCCCTGCTTGCGGGATGCCGAGTTCAAAATGAGCAGTAGGGGTGAACTCTTGTTCCATCCAAAAGCAAAGCAGCCTGTTTTCTTGCTCAGTGCGTTAAAAGCAAATCTGTCTGCTTTTAGTGCAGCTTCTGCCCTGCCAATTTTGCTCTGCTTTCCTAATCATGGCTTTTTAAGATGGATGACTTTAAACCTTTGCCTTAGAAGAGTTTTGGTGTGCAGCAACTGCTGCAGAATGATGCATCTTGTTTGAGGAGAGACACTACGAGTGTATTCACTCGGATGGCTCTGTGTGTGTGTCAAATGTGCCGCGGGGGAACAGGAAGGCTGCGTATCCCATCATGACGATCGTCCCTGTGTGGTTTGAAGCTATTTCTGCTTTACACAAAAATTCCCATCAGATTCCCTGCCTGGACTCCTGAAGGAGCTGGAAAAACAATTTCCGCCCAGAAGTAATAATAGCCTGGGCCTTTGGTTTTGATCATAAATGGACATTTAAAAGTCATCCGAGGAAAGAGATTTCTTGATTAAAGTCAGGTTTTGCTTTCTGCTGCCGTAGCTGATCTTTCCCATCTGGTACCGCGCTACCTGTGCTGCCTGGTGCCCTGTGTCCAGCTGACGGGGTCCCGTAGGAGCTGCTGACTTTCCCAAGGGATTTTCAGTGGATCGGGTCATTCTGTTACTGTGGTTACTGCTCGGCTTTGCTTTTGCCCAGGGAAAGCTTAGAAAACTGACAGTTACACAGCAGAGAGCAGGGGGGGACATGGGATGGCACCGAGTGTCGCAGAGCTGTAGCTCTGCCGGGAGCTGGGCACAGCCTGGGCCTGGCTTTTCATTCCCATGCCAGCTCCCCCCGTTTTACCTGTGGGATACAGACCTTACGTTTTATACGTGGAATACGAAAGGTAGATCGTGTGCCTGCACCTCCTGGCTTTTACTCAGGGTTCAAGGGTAGTTTTGCTTCCTGCTTCTGGGGAATCACCCCAGGCAAGAGGGGCAGCCCCCAACCTTACCTGGGGCTGGGCGAGTGCTGCTTCATGCCGCTGCTACGTGACACTGGTTTTAGGGTCAAATACCCCTGGGAAGAGATGTAGGTATTTGTGTTTTGGCTTTTTCTGTGTTCCGTGGGTAGCTGAGATGTGATCTTTCCTGCT
>NW_010202573.1:0-40564 GCF_000695765.1 Mesitornis unicolor | reverse complement strand
CCTGCTGAGCAGCTGGATTTTATCCCAGATCCTGTGAATTTCACACAAGATCAGATTCTCACAGCATGGATTGCTAAACTCCTGGCATTTCTTTAAGGTACACAATAAGCGCTTGCTGTGCAGGACTCACCAACGCAGGGTGTCCCAGGTACAAGGAAGCTTTTAGACAACAGAAAATTACACACGTTGAGATTTCCTTGAGATATCTTTGGTTTCTGTACATAACATAAAATCCATTGGTTATGGCAGCCACACAGGAACTCCCAAACAAGTCCTGGGTGCATTTCACTGCGGTTTGAAACGTGGAGCTCTTCTCTAAATCCTCTGATCTCTTTTCTCTTGTGGTTCCCAAAGGTCTCGGTATCAGCGGGTGCAGATAAAGCGTGACTCAGTGTTCAGCTATGGTGCACTGGGGATCTCTTGTAAACAAGGAATGTGAGTGTCCAGTTCACCACATACAAACTGCTGAATTCCTAGGGTTTGCAACTCGGAGCTAAGGAGATCGCTGGATTCTCTGAGCCCTGTGATACCAGACACCGAATACCAAAACCACGGGTCATTGAGAAGGAAAGCCTGAAAATCTTGTTTTATACTGTCAGCAGAGGAGCACAGCTACGGGGAGTAACTGAGGAACGTCACTGTTCTGCCAGGGGAGCGACCTCGCAGCAGCCGCGTTTTCACGTTGCAGCTCCCGCGCGCTTTGCTGCCCCTTGCACGTCTGTTCCCAGGATAGACCGTGGCCTTCGTCCCCACGGTAAATACAGCACCAGATCCTTTGTACAAATTAAAACTGGCAAATTCCATGTGTTTGATGTCATTTGGCACCCTGCACAACCCCCCTTCAGTTTGTCAGAAATTCCTACACCAGAGCAAGGTCACATCTGGTAGCAATTTCAGCCTGCCAGATGAGGCGTAATCCTACAAAACCAAGCTCGTTTTCTCCAGCGCTTGTCAAAGATGAGCTCTCCTGCTCCTTTTCCCCAGGCGGCACCGCTTGCCCGGGGAGCGCAGCGCAGTCGTTCGGGCTGACAGACTTCTCACACTTTGTAAACTGCAGGTTTTGGAGCGCAGCTTCGTATCCAGTCCACACAGACAGCACAGTGAGTGGCAGCCTGGACGTCGTCACACAACGGCCTGTGCCCAGAGTCGCTTTTCTTTCACCGTAGGGTGCAGTAATCGTGTTCTGTCTCAGTGTGTTGATGCACATGGACCTCCTCGTACCCTGAGTAACCTGTCATATACCACATAACTTCTAAAGGATCCTTGGACAGCTCCTCTTCTGCTCTTCTTTTAGGTGCTTTTAAAATAGTTACAGGAAAAGTTGAGGCTCAGGTAATTCAAAATATGAGATGCGCTAACAAAGCGATGGCACGAGGATCAATCTTTGCACAGTGTAGTAACTGGAAATAGCTCTGATTCCCAGGGACAAGGAAGTTTAATGGTAGTCCATCCTCATGGTATCATCTCATTGCCTTCATTGCTTCATGCTTTCAAAGCACTGTGTGGAACTTGGTGATGCACTTTGTCTAAAGGAATATCAAAACAGAGCGGACTGGTGGGATCATTTAAATCACAGAGGGGGGTTTTGGTGAAGTGGTGATGTAATGTGGTATGAAATCAAATTAACGGAACTTAGGCAAACAATATTCCTTCAAGGTTTCCTAGGCATTGCACAAGGGCCTCTAGTCCTGTTTTTACAAGCACATGCTACTGGGTTTGCATCTGAGGACCAGCTTGAAGTATCTCTTGATACCACAGGAATGATGCTAGAAAAACCCCAAACCATCAAAACTGTAAAAACCCCAAGCATGTCAGAATTTTAAACAGTTAATATTGTTGCTCTTAAGTATTACAAATGCAAGCTAATAAACTCCATTGCAGCTGGAAAGCACTGCTAGAAACCACCTTGTCTGCTCTGATTTTGCTGACCTGCTTTATACCCTTTTTGAACCTATTTCTAGGACAAATATCCTGATGTTGTGAGACTTCCAGAAGGGCTGCTGGGAGATGCCATCATCCTAAGGAACCCCAAACCTTCTGGGTAAGCCAATAAATAAATGTCTTGATTTCTGCAGTTCAAGAATTGTGAAATGCTTAGTGACAATCTATACGTAATGGGTCTGCTTGAAGAGTAAGTCACTCTTTGCTTTGTAGCAGCTCCAGACGCAGACATGAGATGATACCTGTTAGCATTTAGGGCTGCATCCACACATTTAAGAACATGGGAGAAGCCAGACGTGTACGTACAGGCCATGTGCGTGTGGCCTTGTTAGGTCAGTTGGTTTTATTGCTGCTGTGCGTATCTGCTCTTTTAAAAAAAGCCAGGTAGAAAAAAAATCACAGGGCTCTAGCAGGCTTTTCATTTTAAGAAACAGAAACCTCGATTCCTATCTTTGTTTTAGAAGCTCGTGCTGCAAAGAAGAGTCCAAACTCGAAGTTTAGGAATGCGGGATGCATCCTCCCTCTCCCACACCAGCAAACGTGCCAGGTTCAGCTGGATTCGCTCCAGCTTGGTTTTCTTTCTGCATTACATGCAACAGGGTTGGGCCCCTGGGAGGTAAAGCAGATTTTTCACCCCTGGGCCTGAAGGAAGCAGCTCGTCCCTTCTCGCAGGCGAAGGCCACGTGGCAGCCCTCAGCAGCACCTCATCTCTCTGGTGTGGAGGAGGAGGAGCAGCGATCGCAAATCACTGAGGCACAGCACAGGCCTTGGGTCTTCTGACCATTAAAGAATGGAAAGAAAACAGCAGTTACCGTGTTACTGACAGCAGGCAGAGCTGCTTTTCCATTGTTTCCAAAGGGAATCAGGCAGATGAAGGAGGGGATCGCTGCGCTGCCATTTATTATGGCTCTACCACACACACAGGAGTTGTCTGGGCTGTGTGCTGGCCAGGTTCTGAGTTTGGGAGTTTTAAATTGAGTAAAAATACCCTTGAAGTTGCATGCAAGACAATATCATTACCACTGCCAGGATTTCTGTAAGAAAAGTGACTGTTCTGGGAAGGGATCAGGCCATTCCCTCCTTGTTACAGCTGTGCTATAACAGGCTTTACTTTATATGGAAACCAAGGGAAATAAAACATAGCTCCCTCCCTCGTAACTGATTGTGGAACCAGCAAATAAACCGTAATAGATGATAGTGCTGGCTCAGTTTAGCCAAAGCTGCACTTTAAAACAAAACGCTGCCACTCTGGGTTGCTGAAATGAATTGCTGTGAGCCCAACGGTCAGAAAATGAGCTGCTTTGTTTTACAAGATCCATTACACAGCCCCTCTGTGCCCAGAGTCATCAGATACAAGAATTTAAAACCACTTCAGAGGGTTGGTAGAAAATACACTTGCATATTAATTTATTTGCAAAATACCAGAGCAAGCTGTGCACAAATTCTCAAAGGTTTTTTTTTAACAAGAAGGCTGACAAGTGGCATTAACAGCAAATTTATGGTCAGACACTGAGAACCAGAGCTTCCTCCTCACAGCGACTCACGGCTGTGCCGATCAGCTTTGGATTAGGAAAGCTTCACTTTCAGTAATGAGTTCTCCTAAAAGCAGGGATAGGAGGGGGATGCTGAATGCAGGAAAGGAGCTGGGATGTTGTAAAGCAGCAGCGGTACCGTGAATGGTACCTGGGCTCAGCTCCGTGTGCTGGGCTAGAGAAACTGCAGGCACCAACAGCTGCTCCTTGCTCACATAGCACGTTCACCAAGGAAATAATAAATAGCCTTGCAAAAACCACCAAGAACATTCTTGAAGCAGTAATGATGGTTAAGATTATATTAATTAAAACCCTCAAACAATAAAAGCAAACCAATGCAGGAATCCAGGCCTCGTGCAAATTGATCCCTGTGCGTTAATCTCAAAAGGCCGTGACCGACATCGAGGGGAACCTCGCTCCAAACCCAGAACGTCCCTAGTGATGCAAAGACGTCTGAAGCCCTTTTCCTCTGTTTCCATGCTGTGTCTAGCACAGGGTGCAGAAATTATGTACGGGGTGGGGTGAGGGAAATGTTCTCTCCTTCTTTTTGTATCTCACTTTGCTTTTTACCAGCGTTCCGTGCAACCTTACCCTTCATAGGAGACAAAGAACCAGGGAAAAAATGTGGTTGAAAATATGAATTGCCCCAGTAATGAAGTAATAACTTTTCTTGGCAGTGGCCTACCAGTTTTTCTTGTGTCGGTATTGTTATTTTAAGTAGTTTTTAATTATTTGTTATTTATTTGTAATATTATTTATTTAAGTATTAATTCTCAACTATAGAGCTGGAGAGGTTGCATTACCTGACATGAATTTTGTTTAAGAGCAGAGCAAGTGTGAGCCCCCTCAATCCTGTGCTTTCTGCTGCCAAGAAACCCTCACGACAGTCGCCTGGTTAACCCTGAACTAACTTTTCTGTGCAGGTTTGAATTAATGATCGTCTGGAAGATCCATCTCGATGAAAAAGGGAGAACTACGCCTGTTCTGGACCTTCTGACTAAAGTACCAGAGCAAGGTAATGTCGCTCACGTCACAGCCTGGGTTTGAGCTTTCACACAGAACACCCGTCCCCTTTTTTTATGGCCAACATCTCTTTAGATCAAATGGAAATCCCTTCTGCATTTTGCAGAGGGCAAAGAATCCCAACGTAGCAAGCAGCCAAGCTTCACCTCCTGGATAACTGAAAAGGGCTCACAGAACGAGTTACGTCTCCCTCTTCCTGGCAGCAGATGACCTGTGCTACGCAGAACTGCCGTGCTGACAGCTCCTGCCCCTGCAACTGCCTGAAAATAACGTTGTGTGTTTTGTTTTCCCTGCAGTCCTGGGGCAGAAGAAGGCAGCAATTGAAAATGCCCCCGGCCACTTCCGAAGTTTGCTGCTGCTGCTTGGGATTGAGGCAGCCATCGAGAACCTGATCAGAGCGGTCAGCTTGGGACAGTGAATAGCAGCACGAGTTACAACAGGTAGCAATTTCAAAAGTAGTTTTAATTAAGATATTGTGTTACACAGTCTATAATTTTATTGAATATAAACATTAAGTTATCTTTCCATTTAGAAACCATACTCATAAAACATGCTATCTGTACAATTATGGCACGTTATATATAAATTGTCATGACATGAAAATAAATACAGCCATTTAAATACAAAAATGCCAAATAAAATAGTTACATGTACAGAGTGATTTCATTATAAATTTCTCTTTCTGAATCATTACTGTACCAGAGTGGTTTGTCATCCTAACACTTCTGAGACACCTGGAAAGCATTAAAAGATCATGCACTGTCAAAATCAAGTCCATAAAAATTCATTTCATTTCACAGCTCTGGAGAAGTACAGTGATTTTAAAATGACAAGAGAACAGTGAGAGACTCCGCGAACAAAGAGGTCAACAGCTTCCTCATGAAATTAGGGTGGGAGCAGAAAATCTGGCGACATACAATGCAAAACAAAAACAAACCAACAAAAAAAAACCTGTATAAAGTAACTTTTTTCCACAACAGATTGAGTAGAGACAGCACTAAAGTAACCAAGGAAGGACCATGACACTTCCCTAGAGAGATGGATGAGTTACCTCCTGCTCACTGCAGCGCTTTGCTTCCATTTCCTACTTCTAGGGGGGGAATTCTCTTGTAGGTAACACGTTGTGAAAGCATCACATTTCATATATTCATCCCTGAAGAAACACAAACGGATGACACAGACGCCTTGTGATCTTCCTTCGCTCCCATCAGCGGTACCAGGAGCTCACCTGTGATCTCTCAGCAGTTTTCTAGCGGCCCTGCTCCGTGCTGAGCTCCCACAACCAAACCTGTACCATTCATTGGCAGTCACAGACTCCTCGAGGAGGGAGCACCGGTTGCTCCTGGAAACAAGGGGCCAAAACCACCACATGTGGACTCTTGGGTCACAGTCAGAGACTTCACAGCAGCTCTAACCATGCAAGCAGTGCAACCGCCTGCTGGTTGTAAGATATGACAAAATATTTTGTAACAGTGGTGATACAGGTAGAGAAACCAAGAACTAAAGCAACAGTGTGTGTATGACACTATCATTGCAATAATCCACTATTTGACGACTGCAGTAGTCTCCTACTGTTCTGGTGGGTCAGGAAAAGCTGGCAGATGAGACTGGTTTCTGTCAGAATCTACAGCTGAGCAATGCCAGAGATTAAGTTTTGATGGACAGCAACTCTGTAATGAAATAGCTCGTCAGATGTAAGGCAGACTCATTTCAAGTTTGGAATCCAGTAGACAGGCAAAATTCATTGCTAGTTCATCCACTGACACATTACTGGTTTAGCTACTTCTGTGTAACCTTTAGTTTCTTTCATCTTTAGCTCCTTCTTGCATGAAATCATACATGAAACGTGTAAAGTTACAGCATAAACACCTGAAACCTCTCCAGCTGTGGCTACTCCTTCCTTTCTCCTCTTAACAGCTGGGAGATTTCTGCATTTACAAAGAGCTCTCTGCCCCCAGGTTTTCTCTGGGGAGAGGGGGTTGTTACCACTGCCTGCACCGCGTGTCAGCGAGGGCAGCCCAGGACCCTGTCCCAGAACGGCAGCCGTCCCCTGGCCGTGGACACAGAGCTCACTAACGGGGGTGACCCCCACAGCACAGCTCTGCTGCTGCGCCAGCAGCATCTCCTATTTCTTCCTTGCGTTGTGCTCATATACAGGGTTTTCTGGCTCTGCTTTCTGAGTATCAGGTAAAACAGAACAATTTTAAAGTTACACTGAGATCCCAATATAAATAATTTATTCCAATGTTAACCCACGTTGTGTGCAGGTAACAGCAGTTCACTGCAGCTTGAACAGCATCTCTGCACGTTTCAGGGTGTGCAATCCCCAAGTGTATGGGAAAAATCACCTGTAGATTTTATGACACTACCCTCAGTTTTGAACACATCCTCAGCCTCCAACTCAGGATCTCCCTTGATGGCTTGTACTGCAACATCTCACAAGGCCCCGGCTGCACACAGCGATGTTTACAAAGTAAAGCCACTGTTCAGTTGCTGAAGCAGTGATACAAGCTTAGCTCCAGTGCTCAGCACGAGAAAGTGACCCCTGCAGCTTCAGAAAAGAAGAGCTGATACTGTCACCTTTTTTCTGTGTCCCTTACTTAAAAGGAAGGAGCCTGAAACCAGCTGATCATGCGATGCAGTATGTGGGATATCAGGGAAATAATGCCCACATCTTACACAGTCTGAAAGACCCCAAATAATCTGTAAAACTCAGAATGCATTCTTCTTCCAGCTCGATTTAAATCAGGTCAGAGCGAGCTGTGGTTTCTCCTTCAATAGCAGCACATAATGTAGAGAAAAGAACAGAAAGACCAGGATGTCGGGTGAGTTAAGCCCAGCCATCACACACAGTTCACAGACCGTTACCTTTAGCCTTTTTCACTTGGTTTCAGAAGCTTTAGGTACTACCAGGTGATCACAGACGTTCTGGAGGAGGCAGCCTGGTGGGCTGAATCTCACACACTGGTACTCCAAAGCGTTCTGCAGTACCATGGTACCTCCACAGATCACAAACACTCCAGTAACCACCTCAGCTGTATTTTCAGTGGACTTAATGCTGAAGTTTTCCATTAGGTTTTGTCAGAGCGGTCCCTCTTCCTAGCAGGTACAAGCAAGACTCAAAGCACGAGCTCCAAGGCAATTCTCTTGTTAGTAATCAGGTTTTCTATGTTAGTGCAATACTTCAGGAAACCTTTAATTCTGTGCTCTTTCAACTCTAAGGAAGTAGATTTTTAGTATTAATGTGATCTGTCCTCTAGTTCCAAGGTATGGCACGTTATCTGTCCCGTCACATTAAATACATTCATTTAGGTTATATAGCAAATGCGTGTTTTAGTGCTATTCCATGTCTTTGAAAAGGCATACCAATTAGAGATCATTAAAGCAAAAACATTCACAGCTGAAAAAATGCACTGAACACAATAGAAAAAAACATAAATCACCATAATTGTATTCCATTAATCTTTCACTTTCTAATGTGTTCAAATAAAAATAACCTTAAGGAGGTTACACTTTATGGAGAACTAACGTGCAGTCTTCATTCTCCTTGAAGAGACTGGACATGACTGGGTCGTCTTTGGCCTGTACGTTCTTCAAATAATAGTTTACGATCTTGCCATCGAGTTTGTACTGATGAGGAATGCTTTCGTATGGTTTTAGGTCAAGGTCCAGGACAGAAACAGAAAAGGTGAATCTTGACTTGGATGTTAGTACCACGGGTCTCTGCTCAGAGCTGGAAAACAGAACCACATTGCACATCTGGGTCCCTGCAAGTAACGTTTTTCATCTGTGTATCCTGAGTCCCCTCGCAAAAGTGGCTCTAACGGTTATCTTATAACTGTCACGAGAACCTAAGAAATAATAAAGATTTCTGTTTCCTAACTAGGTGGTTAAAGGCCACTCATCTCTCATATGAGGACACCAAGGCAGAACAGTTGTACCCAACTAAAACCATCTACTGTGAAGAGTCAACTCAATTTTCAAGAAGGGAGTAAATATAAAAACTTAGCCCTTGTTATCAACTTCAAACTCTTCAGAAACAGAGCTCTGTCCTAAACATCTTCAATCAGAACCCCACCTCATTAACACGCTCACAGCCAAATACCTGCACACACCGCCCCAAAACCGCTGTCTCTTACCACTCATCTTGTAGGCAGGGCGAAAGGGCAATCATGATGGAGCAGTCTTTTGCAGTCATTGCTATTCTGTACTGCTGCACCTGTGCAACAAAAAGTAACAGGAACGTTTCGGTGTATTTGTATATGCCTTAGGAAAGCACACAGCTCCTTATAAAAGGCAGCAGCACGCTCAGTATCTTAGTCTGGCAGCGTTTGAAGAGCTGGAAATTCTCTCTGTAACAGATAGCAGGAGCAAGTGGTTTCACAGCATCCTGTGTAAGAATCTCATCTATTTCCTACAGATACTTGACTTGAAAGCCAAAACAGCACCAGTTCATGCAAACAATTCCTCAGCCTGGAAAGAAAATAACCAGCTTTATTTTTCTCTCAAGAACTGGTGCTAAACCTGTTTGTTTTTAACTGCTTCTGCTATAAAGATACCCCTGGCACAATTAAGGACAGTGCTGGTGGCTTGTCAGAGGTCTGTGTGGTTGATGCTAATGTGTGATTTCCCCCAACCCCCATTTCCTTTAGAGAGGTGTTTATTAAAACTGAGACCAAATAAGCGTCAACAACACGTGCAGGAGCAGTACCTTGGTTAACGCGAATGCTACTGTCCCGTCATCTTCACTTGACAGATCTAGCAGCTTCTCATAAAATGCTTCATTGTAAGGTCCATCTATCTGTAACGTACTTCTAAATGAATTAAAAAAAGGATATTTACAGCCAGCCAGAAGGATTTACTGATTTTCAGTGAGATCTTTCTTCAGCAGCCCCCATCTCAAGATCAGAACAAACCAACACTAACACCAATCAACATGGCAACACATTAACACTCAGGTGTCTCCCACCACAGCCTGCCCTGCTGTCCTCAGATCTCTTGAGGTTTGCTGCTGCTTAGGATGTGAGTTGGATTGTTTTTAAAGGGTGAATCACTCTTAGTCCATGCCACCTTTGTAGCGCTACAAGCACAGTTTGTGGTGTTGGCTTTTTTTAAATGGGAAAGCTTCAAAACTGGTAACAGTTTGCAGGAAGTTTGCTGCAAACACTGGGGCTGCACACTTACCTGACAAGACCCTGCTCTGCCCGCAGCTACAACGTTGGTGTGCTGACCAGGGAACGCTTTATTTGGCCTCCTGCCTTCCCACGGTAAATACCTGAACTCCTGGAAAGCTGAACCCATAAAAGGGGGGGTTTGCAATACTCAAACACCCCACAGATGACAGAATACGGTTTCAAATTATTTGTTTAATGTATAGATACAGAGGTAAGCCACGCTGCAAGTGATTTAAACAGAGCTTAAGGCCAAGCTGTTGCCCATGAGAGAACTCAACTCCCAAGGGGGGCCCAATGGAGCAGCAGCACAAGCAGCAACAGGCGAGTGGAGCCCGAGTGCCCTCGTGTGAGCAACAGCACAATTACAGGCACGGTACAGCCTGACAGCATCAGACACATCCAAGTCAAGGCTTTTTATAGCAATCAGCATTACAACTAAGGAGCTTTATTTGAGAGCAAACGTGGCAGCTTGCAATGGCTTCGCCAGTCAAGAAATACCATAAGACAAAAGATGTTTGTGTCTCGAGTGTGATCTGATCACTTATGATGCTGTTTGGCACCTGGAACTGTCCTCATCCCACGAGGGCTGGCTGGACAGCAGCAGAGACCGGGCCATTCCCCGCTCACACCTTCTGTAACCTCTTGCAGGCACAGGCTGCATTGCTGCTGAATACCAAATCTGGGGCTTCAAAGGGCAGGTTGTGGGTAGGCCAATGCGAATAAACATAAAAATGTCCTTATTGCTGCAGACACAGTCCTAGCTCTGCAGCTACTGAAGGCAGGAGAAGCCAACCATCCATTTGACCATATCCATCCTCAAATGTACAACCTCCACTGCTAAGCAACGGGACATTTTCCTCTCTTACCCTGCTGTGAACTTCCCCTAATCATTACTAGTCAAAGTAACATCAAAACCTTTAACAATAAAACTCATCTTTTATGTTATCTGGCATTTCGAGGTAGACATTCAGAACATGCACTACCACGAAGGAAGCCTGCATGTGACACAACAAGAGAACAAATGGTTGTGTCTGCAGAGACTCTCGGCTGCATACCTGCTTCATCAGAGCTGAAAGGAAAGGCCATCGAGTCTTACCTCTCTTCAGGAAATTCCTCTAAGTACTGTTCAACTCTACTGTACAAGGGATAGAGTCCTTCAATATCCAGCATGTCAAGCATCTGAGCCTGAAGAGTTTTATAGAGGAGACAACCCCTCGGTAAGCCAGAGCTTTCCAATTTATGTTTACCTAGAAGAAAACACATTTTCAAATAAGGCAGAGATGAGCGTCAGCTTTGCTTCACTCTGCCATTACAGGAGCTGTTCACAAAGCAAATCCAGGTACTCTTTAAACCAGCCATGGGGTGAGGGGGCAGAAATAATCAAACATCAACCCAAAACACTTCAGCCTGCAAACACTGATGTGCCAGGAGCACGTACTCACCTGCACATTTAAACGGCACAGGTCTGACTGCAGGATAAAGCACCTGCTGCACAACTCTAAAATGACTCAGAACACCCAGACACAAACCCCACACACTGCCATTGCAATCTACTTGCTTGAGTCTACAAGAGAAGTTTCTCACATGAATTTGAAGCAACCACAAATTCACTGTCAACAGCACAAACTGTTGGTAGAAAACATTTTAGCATGTCGGATATCAGTTCTTTTTGATACAGTCTGAACAGATTTGTATTTGCTATCATTTCCATAAGACAGCTCTTTCTCCAACGCAGCAAATCCAACCAGCAACGACAAAGATCTTTCCTCAACCCAGAGTAAGCAGTGTGCTGTTGGTGTAATCAGGATACCTAGCAGCATCTTGAGTGCGTAGCGCTTTACACAACTTAGGCACCGAGGAATTGATGTTATTTACATTTTCCCACTCTCACTTCTCACCAGTGCTCATACTTTACCAGTAGAGTAGTAGAGAAAAGGAAATGAGCTACACCCCAGCTGGTGAGGGCTGATGGCAAGAGCAGGGAAAGGCAAGAAACAGGCGTCACGTAACAAACCAACCAAAGCCACCAGACTTCATCACCTACCACATCAAATTTCCCCACTCATTTGAAATACTCATGATGGTTATCAGCTCAAACCAGGATTTTCTTTCGCTTTCCCTCTACCGCTTTCTGAATTGATTTTTATCCTTGTCATTAGGCACAGTGCTACAAGTCCCCCCTACCAAGCAGTTGTGCAGTTCTGAACACGTCACTGAAACTCCAATGTTGCTGCTCTCCCATCAGTATTAAACAGCAAATGAGAGGCAAAGAGCTGAATCGTTACGCAGTAACAGTTAATTACTGACAGCGCTCAAGTAATTATGCCTTACCATTCCTTACTAGCTCCTTATTAAAAGCACTCGCTTCACAGTAGCTTCTTCCTTGTGAAATGGGAACTGTCTTCATATCACCTGCCCTGCAGGCATCAGTACTACTTAGTAGCGTCATCGTGATAACGTGGATCAGTTCTTTCACAATTGTCCTTGTACAGTGGGGTCCACTGACCAACCCATTGGAAGGGAAAAAGAAAGGTTTTAAGTGACGAGCGAGTTCGTTCACATCAGAGACGCAGTCCTGGTCATCTTTGCAGCCATAAATTAGTTCCCCATTCTGCAAATGAGAAAAAAAAAAAGGCACTTCGTGAAATCCAATCGTCCATACTTAGTTAATCAAAGCATCAGATTTAGTATTTTAAGGCACACAGCAGAGAAAGGTGCATTAGTGTAACAGTCTGCATACAAACACACACGTTCCCAATCTCTTACAAATTCGCCCTCTCATGTGTAATCAGATACCACAGGTAACAACCTCTGGATGAGGACCAAAAAGCCCATTCAGATCAAGTGCTACTTTCCCAACTTAATCAACTCTAATTAATCAGAATAAGTGAACTGATACTTAGCATGTTTTCCTATTGCTTCTTCCTGAATAATATCACTAGTGAAAAAAAGCACCACCTGAAACCTCCTTTTAAGGCCAAACTGGAACACAGAGGGCTATAAAAAGGGGTATAAAAGGTGTGAGAGTTACCTGTAGTGACAGAAAAAGTAGGACAGTTCAAACAAGCTTAAGTAATTCCAATAGTTGCTTTAATACCAGAAATAAATTGTAAAGAAATCTAATTTCCTAGAATTAATCTGAAAATCTGCATAAGCCATCAGTTACTGCTTGATATTTCTCCTATGCTAATGCTACAGAAGAGGTACATTTTCACTTCCTCAGTGAGGCCTGGTGTGCGTTCAGCCTGCAGGAAAGCCGTAACAGTAATCTTAAAAATGTGCAGCAACGTGCAAAGCTCTCTGCCTTCTTCCTCCTGAAGAAGCATATGAAGTTTAAAACCTTTGGTCATCTTTAGAAGTGCTTTTCTATTGGTCCTTAGCAATTCTTTTGAACTAGTTAGTTCTGGAAGTTATTACTTACCTGTCCTGACTCGAAACTGAACTAAGGATTACCCCCTTTTATTCTTCTGCCGGGGCCCAGCAGTGATGGTGCTGATCAGGGAGGTGTGAAGCAGGATCTTGACTGCTCAGATGCTGAAGTCAAATTGTTTAAAATCCAAGGCAAAAAAAAAGGCAAGCAGAGAGATGTGACTGCTTACCTTAAATATTTTCAAGTTGTTCTGTGCCTCCTGTAATAAGCTCTTCAAAGCAAAGTGCATTCTCTGTTTATTTCTAGGGAAAAAAACAAATCCAAGAATATTTTATGACTCCTTCAGATGTCTACACCTGCGCCTCCAGGGCTCGGAGGAACTGGGCACCCGAAGCAAACACGCCCTCTAAGCCAGTTACTCAGGCTGAAGTCACTGCAAAGACAAAGTGGCTGTTTGCAATGAGAACTTCAAATCTGAGCAAAGCAAACAGCTCTTAGGTTTAATGTTACGTAGCAAGAGGCACTGGTACGTTATTCAGCAACTCTGACTCCCCAAAGAGGTGGAAAACTTACAGAGCACCAGAAATGTCCACTGTAAGAGTCAGACAAGCAGGCATGGATCATCCTTAACACTACAGTGGAAGTCAAAGTCATCAGGAAGAAATCTGTATCACATTTGTTGGCAAAAACACGGAGTGAAGTCACACACGTCCTTACCCTGAGAAGAGATCCAACGGGCAGTATTTGCTTGGTCGCTTCCATTTTCCGTTCGCTACCTGTTGAAAACCCACACCACTGCTGTTAATCACTTGCTGGAATAACTGCTCACCCTTACTTTAATAGTCAGGTGTGTGGCACTAACACCCCATCCTCAGAAGCACCATAACACTTAAAAGCCTTTGAACCCACAATTCGTGACTACGAGGGGTCTGCCTCGTCACGTTTAGCTCAAGTCACTCAAACTGGGGGGTATCAGGAGGGGGGTGGTTGTAGGGCAGAGAGGTTCTCCTCCCCCTCTACTCTGCCCTGGTGAGACCACATCTGGAATATTGCGTCCAGTTCTGGGCCCCTCAGTTCAAGAAGGACAGGGAACTGCTGGAGAGAGTCCAGCGTAGGGCTACAAAGATGATCAAGGGAGTGGAGCATCTCCCTTCTGAGGAGCGGCTGAGGGAGCTGGGTCTCTTTAGTTTGCAGAAGAGGAGACTGAGGGGAGACCTCATTCATGTTTATAAATATTTAAAGGGTGAGCGTCACGAGGATGGAGCCAGGCTCTTCTCGGTGACAAACAATGATAGGACAAGGGGTAACGGACACAAACTGGAACACAGGAGGTTCCACTTCAATTGGAGAAGAAACTTCTTCTCAGTGAGGGTGACAGAGCCCTGGCCCAGGCTGCCCAGAGAGGTTGTGGAGTCTCCTTCTCTGCAGACATTCAAAACCCGCCTGGACGCCTTCCTGTGTAACCTCATCTGGGTGCTCCTGCTCCGGCAGGGGGATTGGACTGGATGAGCTTTGGAGGTCCCTTCCAATCCCTCACGGTCTGGGATTCTGCGAAACTGCATTCCCAGCTGGAAAGCATGACTAACATTCTGGGATTCTGGGATTCTGTGAAACTGCATTCCCAGCTGGAAAGCATGGAGAACACATGAAACCACAGGAAGGCACAGCTACATGATTTCAGACACAGTGGACGTTAGTCAGACTAATTCTGTGTGTGTTCCACGCTGCTACCAGTTACTGAATCCACTGTGCATTTGGTGAGCTGCACTTGAAAGGAAATACTACACTGGAGTTGACCCAATCAACAGCGTTAACAGCCCTCAAAGACTAATACTGTACTGTTTGCTTCCAGCTTCCTGCAGAACTTGTTCCATCTCTCACTAAACAGATTCACACCCAGCAACTCAGATGTGTATCCACCTCCTATCTTGAGTCACATCAGGGTTTTAAGCAACAACAGGAAAGCAAGGCTGGAATAGCAAATAAAGCACAAGGCCAAAGGAAAGCAGGGTGACTGCTGGAAAAAAAATTACCTTTAGATGCTGATGCATACAGTAACGACACACCTTGTGCTTTATCTCCTGTGAGACATGGCTGGAAAAAGGAATGAAGCCACATTTTGGCTAAAACAAACAAACAAACAAAGAGATGATAAATATAAATGCATTTCTTTATATAAATATAGGGCACATGATATGCAAATCTTTCCAGTTAAAGGAAACTTAAAAAACCTCCAAACTAAGCAACCAACCAACATCCAACACTTAAAAGCTTAATATACGTCACTATATATTGTTCCCAATTATGTCAGAGTGCTCACTTAAGAAATAAGGACACACAAAACAAAGGCCTACAAAAAAAGCCCAGTAATATCTGGGATTTTCCAACACTTTAAAAGATGCAGAGGGGGATATTTCATCCTACAGGGCACAGTGAAAGCACTGAGCTCTGCCCTACCCCACTGCTGCATCCCTTTGAAACCGCTCTGGGCAGCATGGGCTTAAAAACTGCAAACACAACCCCAGCAGGATCTCCTGCTGTCCCATACCTTGATCTCTATGCAGAGGATGGGCCGGTGCTCCACAAAACGATAGGTCTGCAGCCTGGTGAGGTTAGGAAGGCACATTGCATAACCACTAAGAGTGTCCATGTCCTTATCACAGCGAGATTCTGCAGATGGGAAAACAAAAAATCATCACACAAACAAGAACATGAGGTGCACGGATGCTTCGTTTGCTCTGCAGTTACCTTGTTCACCAGGTATGGGGGTGGGCACAAACTCAGAAAGACAGCACACAGTTTAGCAGGCTTTAGAAGCACTACATAAATTTGCCCTCCTCATTATCAGCTCCTGTTTTCAGTTTCCTCAGAGCTGTTGCAGGCACATTGAGTGCCTCAAGAGCCGCTCTGAAAGGCTGGTTTCCAGCTGATCCCAAGAAAGGGGTCAGCGAGAGGCACGAAACAGCAAGGCAGTGCATTCACTTGGCCAATGAAAGGCAAAGACGCAGTACTGCCTTCAAAGATGTGATCTGATGTTTGCTTGTCAAAACCGCAGGAACCACCATCCCTCGGTCGAGTCAAAAAGCAGCTGTGAACACTGGCAGGAATATCAGAAACTGTTCTGTTCAGGAGAAAGTGTAAATCTGAACAGGACCTGAGTGGCTTTGCTCAACTCCTCAGTCAGTACCGCGGTCTCTTCCCAGCCCTTCAATGTTCACATCAAAACAATGAACAGGGGAAAAGGAACACAGGAGCAGAAGCGAGCTGCTCCCTCCTAGCAAGACTGAGATTAAGAGGCATTATGTAAAGAAAGCATTTAAATAACCTCCCTCCACCAGCACTCCTTGGGACAGAGAAGGGTCTGAGAGCTTTTAATCCAAATTTAACAAGAACTTACACGCCTGGATTTTGAAAGATCTGTGTTACTAAGGAGACACACAGAGCACGCGTGTGCTGCTAGAGTTTATATAGCTAAGAAAGATGGCCATTCTGAAAAACACACGGCAACAGGAAAATGTCATCTCAGAAACAGAAGCCTCGTTGGGCATCAGCCTGCAATGACGTGCTGCACTTCGCGAGGATGAGCAAGAAGAAACCTTTTTACTCCAACAAAACGCTGCCATTGGTTTTCTTTTTCTAAACTTAAGCAAAAGCACATCCCTGTTCAGCTGAAATCCACTTACCAAACCAGACAGACCTGGAAATCTGCAGTGCTGATAGAAGTTCCTTTGTAAGTTAGACAGGCTTATGTGAAAGGTGGTATTAGAAGAAACACTTGCCCCAGGGTTTAAAAAAATGCCTATTAAAAATGAACAGCGAGATTTGCTGTTGTAAAGCAAGAAATACCACTTGGGCAGCTCCTCACAACTGCATCTCCTCCTCTAAAGAAATCCCCAGGAGCTGCAGACGCACAAAATGTAAGGAAGAAAACTAAATCCCATCATTCACTACCACCAGAGCATCATGGATTGTGTAACTTCTGGCAGTCCCTATTTATCTTCCTTGCTGTTTCCTGGCACTGCAGAACGGTTTCCCAAAAGGGCGAGGACAAGTCAGGAACAGGGAGTGTCCTATGCTAACTGTATGTAAATTAATTCCATTTCTTCCTGGATCAAAAGCATCAAAGTACTGGCTACAGTACTTTGATTTAATATCACATCTCTCCTCAAGGAGCTTTCTAAAGCAGGAGTTTCTGGCCGTTCTCAAGAAGGCTTGAGAATGTAAGATGAACACAGCATGAGGGACCCCTTCTCTGTGCCCACTGCTTATACCTCACTGCACTTTTAGCTGCACATAACAATGCACCCAAACGTTCCCGACTTAAGAATGACGACACCAAATTCTGTAGCACTTCACCTCACATCGAATGTGTCAGAGATTGCCAAACTTCACGGCTTGCAGCATGTTCCACAAGGTTTCACAAGGGCAGCGCATCCTCACCTGCACGCTCGTCCCCTCTAAAGCCAGGGAGCTAGAACAGCACACTTGCACTTTGCCTCTGGATCAGGACCCCAGAGCATCGCCTGAGAGCTGGGAGACACGAAGCAGCGCCCCACACCCCAGAGATGCCCATTGATCTTTGAAGGCAGCACAGCCTGTAGCACTGCAACCCCTCACAACCAGCCATGCCCAGCGCAGGAGAGAGACGTGAAAATCATCTGGAACGTTAAGCTGCACACTGCTTGAGTGCTGGGACTCATGAGATGTGAGATGCTTAGCCCCGAGGGAAATACTAACACTGAAAACAAGACAATTTAGTGGGGAGTTTCTGGAATAATCTTCCTCCCAAAGCTCTGCTGCACGGTCCAGGAGAAGCAACTGAGGGAATCGAAATAATCATTTCAGGATGCACCTTCCACCTCCCTCACTGACCTCTGCAGAGGACTTCACAGTGAGCTGAAAGATTTAACAAACACAGGCTTGCAAAGGATCCCTCTCCCCCATCTGATTAAACCAGTATCAGATGCAACTTTTAATTCTAGAACACACCCATTTTTCCCCAACAAATTTGCAACGTGTCACTGTCCAGATATTGAGAAAGATGCCTCATATTCTGTGGTTTGATGCTTTTTCACTTTACAATAAAGCACAGTGCTTAACAGCTGGGGAAGGCCCCCCTTTTTAATGCTATCTGTGGCACTTACCTGGCCTCTCTGGCTGAATTTTCAAACAGAGCTGTCTTACGAAGTCTAAAGGCAGTTGAATAATTTCCTATTAGAAAAAAAATATATATATTTCAGCATAAAAATTATTATCCAGTTCTGGAGTCTGAAAATGGAATACCCAAGTTCAGTGGGCGTTAACAACAGTACATTAAACTACACCATCAGCAGCTTTTCCCTCTATATGAAGACCTGGACCTGCAACCACATGCAATACCTACTCCACTATGAAACCAAGAACCAATTTAAATACCTCCAAAAAGAGCACTTTCAGTGAGAGTTTAATGTGCACAAAGAAGCCTGCATCCTTTTGCCCTTTTCACAAGTGGGAGAGTCCCATTTCACCCCATCCTGTGTCTCACGTCCCACCCTTCCACGGCAGAAGTGCGTAACTCAAGCTGCAGGAGTAGCTGGAACTCCTCCATGCAGGTCTCTGATGTTCGTTTAGCCAGATCTGGTGCCCTAAAAACAGCAAGTGGCCAGGAAAGAGGTAACCTGACTGCACAGGAACCCAGGCAATTCACATGAGCCAGACTTCTCCCCTCGTTTTGCAGGGCAAAGGAACCACTCTTCTCATCAACAGCTTGAAATAGCTCAAACCGCTGAGTACAACCCAGTCACCTCATCAGCACAGAGCAGGATGCTTCCGGTGCGTGTGTCTTGCTCGAGAAAATCCACAAACCCTATTAATTCCTTTTACTGGCATTCAGTGCTTCCCCAACACTTCTGTGTTCATAGCGCGTACGCCATTTATTTTACGAATAAAACATTTACCCCGTGGTGAACATAGTTCTCCCCAAAGAACTGCTTCATGACATGTTTTCCAAAGTCTACGATGTTTTGCAGATGGTGCAGTATTTCCTCTGAAGTCTGGAAGACAGAAACATGGTAATTTAACGACAAAATAATGATAAACAACACTCAAGAACACATACACACACAAGTCGACTTAGCAAAGTAGCTTAATCGCTTTACTGAGCTTGGTAGGTCAGTGCATGTCAAAATTAAACAGGCACATAAAACTTGCGCTACACTTGTTTCCATACTGCTGCTGGGGAGGTTGGGATAACCAGGAGAACGGTCAGAAGAGAGGAGCATTCTTCCAGCCTTTGGTGGCTGACACCCTCTTTGAAAGAAATCTACCATGGCATTGCAACGCAGTAGTTTGTGTCCACCCTGACAGAACTGGCAGCAGTGGACACTTCAGCACAGGCTGCAGTGACTGCCCAAACATCTCTCCTGTGGCAAAGGTAAGTGCCTGCATTAGCTGTGCACAGGTGGGTGACCTGTTTTGTCAGGTGGCCGAGTCACAGGAGGCAGTACCTTGGCTGCACAGCATGAGAGGAGTAGAGGCAGGGATTGATAGGTGGCTTCAGAACCAAGTTCCAGCTACAGACACCACTGAGGATGAAGCACCCTGGAAACTGCTGACCCACAACCGCAGCTCCACCACAGGCTGCACCCTCCAACATCCCAACGAGAAACACATTTGAAGTTTTACCTGCAGTAGACACTCACGAGCAAGGCCCGCAAGGTACAACTGAACCAACAGCACATGGTGGATATCAAAGAAAAGAGCAACGCGTGCTCGTAGTGGGTGACTCCCCGTTACAGGGCACGGAAGCACCCATCTGACAGGGTGAGGTACGCTGCCTTCCCGGGGCTGATACGTGATGGTGCTGAGAGAGTGCCACAACCTGTCAACAGCTCGGACTGCTATCCACTACTACTCCTTCATGTAGGTACAGATGATGCTGTAAGCTCAGATCTAGGCAGGATCAAGAAAGACTACAAGGCCCTGGGGGAGAAAGTGAAGATCTGTGGTGCCCAAGTTATTTCTTCTTCCATGCTACTGGTTCAAGGACTGGGGGCAGACAGGAATAGACACGTAATGCAGATCAACTTCTGCCTACGTGGCTGGTGTCACCGCAAGGGTTTTGGCTTTTATGACAACGGGACCTTCCACGGGGACTACAACTGCCAGGAAGGGATGGACTCCACCTGTCTGAAAGAGGCAAGAGACTCTTTGGCAGCAGACTGGCCAACTTGGTGAGGTGGCTTTAAACTGAAGGACTCGGGGGGAGGGACCCAAAATGGCATTGCCCATGGTACCATCACCGTTACATCCAATAGGGGAATAAATCAGGCCAACCAGAGTAGTGTAAAATGTGCCTCGGCTGTCTCCCTAAATGAGACTCAAACGTCCAGCCACCCAAAGTGTATGTATACTAACACACGCAGTCTTGGAAACAAACAGGAGGAACTGGAGCTCCGAGCCCAGTCAGGAAGTTGTGATATCATAGGAATACCTGAAACATGGTGGGACAACTCCAGTGACTGGGGGATGAGGATTGATGGCTATAGGCTAAAGACAGGCAGGGTGGAAGAGGACGAGAAGTCTCACTCTGTGTTAAGTAGAACCTTGAATGTACAGAAGTCAGCTATGGTAACGGTGGAAAGCCCACTGAATGCATCTGGGTCAAACAACTGCCAGGAAGGGATGGACTCCCCCTGTCTGAAAGAGGCAAGAGACTCTTTGGCAGCAGACTGGCCAACTTGGTGAGGTGGCTTTAAACTGAAGGACTCGGGGGGAGGGACCCAAAATGGCATTGCCCATGGTACCATCACCGTTACATCCAATAGGGGAATAAATCAGGCCAACCAGAGTAGTGTAAAATGTGCCTCGGCTGTCTCCCTAAATGAGACTCAAACGTCCAGCCACCCAAAGTGTATGTATACTAACACATGCAGTCTTGGAAACAAACAGGAGGAACTGGAGCTCCGAGCCCCGTCAGGAAGTTGTGATATCATAGGAATACCTGAAACATGGTGGGACAACTCCAGTGACTGGGGGATGAGGATTGATGGCTATAGGCTAAAGACAGGCAGGGTGGAAGAGGACGAGAAGTCTCACTCTGTGTTAAGTAGAACCTTGAATGTACAGAAGTCAGCTATGGTAACGGTGGAAACCCCACTGAATGCATCTGGGTCAAAATCAGAGGGGTCATCTCCAAGGGAGACCTTGCAGCAGGCATCTGTTACCAACCCCCAGACCAAGAAGAGACCAATGAAGAGGTATTGGGGTCAATTAAGGAGGCTTCAGGTCAACAAAACCTGGTTCTTACAGGAAACTTTAACTACCCAGACATCTGCTGGAAGAACACCACAGCAGTTCACCAGCCATCCCTCAAGTTCCTGGGATGCTTAGAGGACTCCTTCCTCGTACAAATGATGGCTGTGCCAACCAGGAATGGGGCACTGCTGGACGTGCTGCTCACTAACCAAGAAAACCTGCTGGTTTATCTCAGTTAGGGACGTGATGGGTTCCCCTGCATTGGTCAGGTTTAAGAGTCAGCTTGACAGGTGCTGACTCATCTCATTTGAACTCTACTTTTACCTTGAGAGGCTGGACTGGATGATCCCTGTGGTCCCTTCCAACCTGGTAGTCTACGATTCTTAAGTTTCAGGGGAAAAAGGACAGAGAAAATGAAAAAGGTGGAAGAGGGGGAAGTTACTCAAGATCTACTCTGTCTTTGACCACTGTTGTTAAAACAGCTCACAGAACTGTAACAGTCAAAACAGATGCGCAGCATGCCTTCTCACCAACAGGTTAAGTGCAGGAGTGGCTTTGAGTGTTACAAAACACATCACCTGGAGATTTGGAAGAGAACGGCTGCAGAGACCGAGCCACGTGGCAAACCTCTGCACCAACAGAATTTGCCATCTGTCCTAAACCCTGCCCCAGACAATGAAAAGCTTACTAGAATATCACCTTCTACTAATTTTATGTTATGTGTCCATAAGGGAACGCCAAAGTTCTTCTACAAGACAAAAATGCCAAGCTAGATAGAAATGAAGCTAAATAAGTACTGGAAGCAACACAGCCACTTTAATGCAGCCTGACTCACAGACTTCTGCTTATTAAAGATGTAGCAGAGAAGCTTTACAGCAACATCATCCCATTCCCAGCATACTTTGGTTCTCTGCACAGTATTTGACTGTTACTACAGATGATCTCCCAAGCTCCTGCGGCCTTGTGTAACAAGAAGCCTTTCTGCAAAAACACTGCTTTGTGGATCACTGTGTGCTACAAAGCACCGAACCATCTCGATTTACTCTTGAGATCAAGTTTCGGCAGAAAAGAAAGTGTCCACTCATGGCCAAGTTGTAAAATCAGAGAGGAAAAAAAAATACAGGAGCAGGAGAAAAAAAAATACATGTTACACTACAGAGCAGAGCAAGAGAAATTAAAGTATTAGGACAACACTTAGATAATGGTAAAGTCTAGAGAGAGGAGGAAAGACCACATCCGACACAAAAGCACTGTGTTAACATTTGCAAAAGGAGCCTGGCCCTACACAGGCACTCTTGCTGATTTTGTTGTGTAACACCATCACAACAGGTAGATTTTTCTTTTATTCCACCAGAGGGGTTTGTTACCTGACAAACTTACCCAAGCTGTGCAGGACTAAGCAAGCTTCGTTTGTTGCTGTAACACAGGAGGCTGCTAAGACTGCACACACCAAGTCTAATATTCTACCTCTAGTAGCGCTCCTTTTCCAGACTGAGGCAGCAATAGGCAATAATGCTTTATTTTATTAAAGAAAAGTTACTACAGTAATGTGCACTAACACACATTTACTTCAGTAACATATGTGCTGTTACTGAAGCATGCAAACCCCATTCTTTGCAGCACGTAGGAAAAACACATTTTGTTCCAAAGCCCTTACACAGCATTTCCATCATTCTATAAAGGCCAGGACAGCATTTATTCTTTAAAATGCCTGGCGTATTGTATGGGGAGCTGTTGTCTCCCCGAAGCCTTCTAAGAGAGCCAAAATAAGCTTGGGAGTCTCTTGACAATAGGCAATCTTCCCCTGCTTGAGTCTCAGAACAAAACACACCATGATGCCTGAACAGCTTTCTCTAATTACAGTCATCTAGTCTAAAGATTTAAGAAAATATAATTAATAGGCAACACGATGTGCGAGCAAGCCACCCATACAGGTATGCAAAGGCTGTTTTACAGCAAGTCAGAGGAGCCCACCACGGAGACACCCTGCTCCTCACAGCCCTCAGTGGGCTGCAAACCCTGCACCCACTTCCCTGGGGTTTCGCTTGTTCCTGGCTGGGGCAAAAGTTGCTTTGCAAAGGGGAAAACCTCTGGCAATTTAAAAGATGAATAGTTAAGAGAACCGTACCTGACCAAGTGAGAAAGGCCATTCTGACTGAGCATGTACAGCAGCAAAACCTTCAGTTTTTATAGAGATCTCTGCCTTTGCTATGACAGCATAACCCTTCTTTAGCCCATGCAAATTCTGACTGGTGAGGAGGAATGGTCCGTCATCTTGTACACAACAGAAATCTCAGCTCATTCCCACTTACAGACCATTCTGACCTGGTTCACTGAGGTACACAGCACGCACAGGCTCTTCCCCTTGTTTACCATACATATGTGAACACACACAAGTATTGGGAAACAGGGATTTCGTAAAATCGGGACACTCACTGGTACTACAACTACACAAAACCACTCGTCAGTTAAAATGATCAATACAACTTTGAATTTACAAAGCAAGCTTATGACACCTGCCCACCTCCTTTTAAGAGCACGTATATTTGATATACTCTAAACAAGAGGAAATCTGGCTAACAGGCTACTGGAGCATCGCCTTCATCATTCAAAACCATGAAGAGAAAAAGCTTTTGAAAGACCCAGCATTACTGCCAGCTCATTTAGCACAACGCTCAAACTCATCAAATAGGTTCCATACAATAAAAATGCATTCATGCAGAAGATCCACCCACTAAAATTAGAAATATGCAATTAAAATCATTCCGTGAGCCCTGACACTTCACTTTCTACTCAGGAAGTGCAAGCCCCAGAGTTACATTATTATTTTTCATTAGACCATTGAATTGTAACAGGAAGATTACAACTTGCACCAACATCACCTTGTTTAACTACTAGATTATCTAGTCCCAGATTCATAACCAAAGCAGTGTCCAGACTTCTTTACCTTTTCCAAAGGAGTTAAGCAGAGGAGACGGGCACATTTGTCCACATCGGAATTTCAGAATGCATCTTACTAGGAAATACTTTGCTTCAACTGCTTCTTCCAGAGTTGTTCACACTGGATGAGCTACAATGTCACGCACAGACACAGAACACTTTACATCCTGACTCAACCTGCACTGCTCAGAAATACAGATTACACTTAAAAGCCGTTTTTTCCTCTACAGCTGTCACATTGCTACAGCCAAGTTTGTCCCAGAGCTCTGATTCTCCAGGACTTGTTTACGGCTCTGAAGATTAAACATTGAATCTTCCGTTCTGCTGCAAGAAAACCTAATCTTTTAAAAAAGATCAATCGCCAGAATAAGTAAATACATCCAAATTACATCACCTTCTACTTAGAGAGCAAAGCCAAAAGGAACTGTGCGTCACAAAGTCCACGCAGTCACAAGAGAAGGCAAATGCAGGGTGTAACACTTCTGCCTGTACCAGCAGAGCCTGCACCTACAGCCGCTTTACCAAGCTAGAGCATGAGCCTAGAGACACCGGTTAAAACACTTCAGAGGTTCTCTCCGCTGCTGTGGGCATCCACAAACAGCTCGTCTGAATGGAAGTTTTGCTAAGTTTCTAAACCGCAAACTCCTGAGGCTTCATCAGCTGCGGCCCACAGAAATACCCCTGCGATCCATCTCTGTGCCTGGTAGGATTCTGAGCAGTTTTACTGATCGGATTGCACAGGGGAAGAAAACATTCAAGCACCTAAGCAGTGTTCAAAGAGTAACAGAACACCACGTCCAGGAGATTTTTTTCTCTTCTATTTTGCTATCCCAATCTAAAAAACTATGTGTACTAAAGCAAGTCCAGAGAGGTATTATCAACTTCAGCACTGTGGCATTGGGTAACTATGCAAAGTCACTTCCTGGCTTCCTCTGTGACTCTGCCATACCGTGACAATTTTTTAACAACAATTACTGTGCAACAATCCATTTGGACTTTAAAAAAACCGGGGTGGTAGGGAACTGGTACTCAGTGTTTTGTTCTCTTAAATGAATGGCAATAGATGGACTTTTTACTTGAACTTCTGGTCTAATTGTCCCCTGCTCTGTTACAAATTGAGACAGGCACTGCTTTCCTTTCTTCCAATCCATGGGTCCTTCCCTGTTCCTGTAAAAGCCCTAACCATCATTATCTTGGACTGCAACAGAAGCACAGGATACACTTCTGAAATCCTGCCACTATAAGCAGATCAAAAGCTTCCTCGAATCACACTTCAGCTCTGTCAGACTTTTACAGGTAAAACAGCAGCAGAAAGGCCATCAAATAACTGACAAGTACTCTGTGTTAATGGGCTTCACCTTCCTCTGATCCACTTCAGAAACTTCTCTTTTATCCCTTGTTAAACTCAACGCATTTCACATTCACCTTCCTGAACGAAAGTAAACCACCCTTCCTATAGGAGTACTTTACATTGCTTCTTTTTTCCCTAAAATTAAGCGCTTCTCCCAGTTCTCAGCATAGCCATAGTGCTTTTTCTAGTTCTTTCTCATCAGAACAGTCTGCCGCTGAACCTCACAAAGCCGTGCCTCAGAAGCTGCTGTAACTCAAGCCATTCCCTGTATCTCCCAGGTAACGCACCCCAGACTACTCCTGAGGTTGAGGAATTGGAAGAATTTGACCCTCCTGTCTTAGCGCACTCTTTGGACACTTCAATTTTACCCCCTACCTTTGATTCTTGATCCATTTTTTATCCCTGTTAAAGCAAATCTAAGGTAACTTGCTTCAGGTTCTTCTCGAGCAGCCACAGTCCAAGAAACTGGTCGACTGTGTCCCATCATGACAGGTTCATTTTGCAGCAGAGAGGACACTAAAATCTCGGACAAAGGCAATTCTGTGAATATTTCGTACCTTTGTCCAAATTCCATGGCTTTTTAGCTACTGAACAGGAAGTCAACAGCAGACCTCTATCATGGTGCCAGTCTCGTGCTGTTCCTCTTCTGCCTCACCTAGCAAGTCGGTAAAACTGCCCTTTCTTCCTCAGCACCGCCCCACTCTTGTACGCTGCTGCCCAACGCTTCCTCCGATGCCACAGCTACACCCTTACGGAGAGCCGTACCTCTGCACACCACAATCCTACACAAAGGTCTTGGTATCAGCAGTCACGCAATCTCAGGTACACAAGAGGACCTCTCATTTCCTCCTATTGCCAAAACTCCTGAGACATGGGCACATTTCAAAACATCCCCTTACTCTTACCCCTGTTAGTCACAGTTCCCTTCTAGAGTTTCCTGTTTCTCCTCTGACTGGTTTTTGTTAGCTTACCTGGGGGCTTTTGGCAGCAATACGTGTTGAATCTTACCTTATTCTGGTTTGGAGGGGACTTCAAAAACCGCAGCACCACACAGCGCTGAAGAAAGAGAAGAAAGAATATGGTTTCATTAGCATTTAAGAACATCATCGTTTCAAAAGTAAACTTCATCCGAACAGCACAATTGTCCGACTCCTCATCTAAGAAATAAAGGGAAAACAAACAGCAAAACAGAAATTCAGATGGTTATTTCACTCAATTCGAAATCAAACACACCAAAAGTAAACTTCATCCGAACAGCACAATTGTCTGACTCATCTAAGAAATGAAGGGAAAACAAATAGCAAAACAGACATTTCAGATGGTTATTTCACTCAATTCTATATCAAATAGACCGATGTCTGTTCCCAGTTTGTCATCACTTCAGCAAGGCAGCCACCCTGCACTCCCAGTCACCAAGCGTAACAGGGAAAATGCTCCCTTAGCTTAGAGCACTGCTCTGGAAATCTGGTAGAACACAGCATCAAACACACACCACAAAACCAGCCTAGCATTTCTGCCCCAGAGGTCTCAGGGCAAAAATGCAAGACCACTTAGACATCTTCAACTTACAATATCAGCACAGCATTACGAAATGTTAAGGAGATGCTTATGAGTTACCAGCAGGAGCTACACAGCTGATAAACACCAAAACCCGCTACTTCTAAACTTCCAGAAGTAAACATGTAACACAGGGACAAACACAGCAGGTTCCCAAATATTTTACCTTAACAAAAAAAAAAAAAACCAAAACAAAACCCAACAAAAAAAATTCCACACCAACCACACACTAATTTCTGTCATTTTTTACATTTCCTAACAAATTTTGTAACGATTCAAAAACCTTCATATTTTCAGAGTACCTTCGTATTTTCAGCCTTTATTTTTAAGAGGCCGGATGAAAATAATTTGTAGATGTCCTAAGGAAATTAAAGCCTTTCTCCTTAAGCCCATTGAGAGTGTGTCTTCCATCACAGAAGTCACCTGAAGTAGCTTTCTCTGAATAAAAGCTTGCTGACATTAACCATCACACCTGGTGAATAGAATCCTGATATTAAAATACACAGCATGATTTTGACGTAGCATTAAGGAACCTGCACCCTTCCTAGGTGAGGCAACACACGGCCCTGCCTCACATTAGTCAGTTTAAATATTTGATCCTCACGACGGTCACTCCCACTGGTGCATGTCAGCCTATTTACATAGGATGTGGATAAAGACAACTGGGCACCACAGCAGGCAGGGACAAACAGCGGTTTTCTGGAGGTACCTCTTAGTCTATTTGGGCCTTTCCTGGCCACACCAAGAAGGATCAGGTTCTACTTAAAGCACTACCAAAACAGCACTACCATGCAGATTCCCTGACAGAGATTGTGCAGACAAAACGTGAGTTACACTTCAGGTTTATGGAATCTAAGTTTATTCCCTACTGGCCATTAAAAACCTCCCGTAGCACAACAGCACCAGATATATTCCGTATTTCAGGGCTGCAAGCTGTGTCTGGACAGTGCTGAGTGGGAGTGAGCTGCAGTTATCTTTAATTACTAACACGTAGAGAAAAGCAAAACAGATGACAATGTGTAATCCAAAATACTAACAAAGCAAGAGCCGGATTCAAACGTTGCAAGTGAGACCCAGACACAGCCCTTTCCAGATCTAGGAAGTCTCAAGCCACCATAAATCTCATAGCTCATCTACACCTAGAAAACCCTTTCAGGTAAAAGGATACTTCGCTAAACTTTGATTCAACTTGTCCTGCAAGATGTAAAAAGCAAGAGTGTGGCAACAACCACCACCCAGATAACTTCAACACTAATTACAGCCACCCGGGTTTGACAAGAAGCTGGGTGACACTCGTTTGCTCCCGTTATGACCCACAGAGCTCAGGTCTGACGAGCCTGCTCGCTCTGTGTACGCAGCACATTATTTTCAGAGTGTTTCAGCTGTTTGGATCCCCTGCTTTCAGTATTCATAGGCAAGTGGATGAGTGATGATCTGATCATCACCTCTAATCAATTCTGCAGCGTTTCAAGGCGGTTGCAGATATTTATCTATTAAGCAGTTCCCAGCCAACAAGCCTCCAACCACCGCTCCCAAAAATCCAGCTGCTCTCACAGGACTCAAAAAAACCCCAGACAAACCCAAAACGCTTTTTTTCCTTTTTTGGGGAGGATTTTTCCAGGTACATCCATCCCTTTGTGCAATTCAACACAAACTGAATTAACACAAAGGTACAGCCACAGTACAAAGGTTAGCCCAGATGTCAAAGATGCCAACTTCTTCAGGATTATTGCCACTGAAAGTATTTGCCCACATTTTTCTTGCTATTGCATGACTGATTCACTCGACTGATTCCTCACTTGGAAATATTGTGGGTGGTTGTTGCCATGAGGTTTTTTTTTTTGTCAGTTACCTTAAATGCCTTCGAGCTTTTTATATTTACAGAGTGAGCATCAGAGATGTAACGTGCTTATCTGCATGCAAAAGAATGGCCCAAATCCAGAGGAGAACAGATTTCTTAGGACATTGCCACTACCCCTTAGCACTTTGAGAATGAGATCACCTAATGCTCCCTAAATTTCATTCTCTACATGCTCCTCTGTAAGCCCTTCCACTGCTCAACACCATCAACACACCACTGCCATCAAAGTGTTCAGGTACTTGGGTAATAGTCCCATACAGACCAAAAAATCTGAAAAGGAAAACAAAAAAACAAACAAAAAGAGATAAACCAGAAAAAAAACCCAGGCTGCAAGATCAAGCAGAGAAAACAAAGAAACAACGCGTGTAGGTAGGCAAATGTAACCCAGGAAACACTGAGAGGCTTCCCACCTCCTAAAGCAGCAAGACAAGCTAGAAAAACAGTGAATTCAAAAGAAAAATTCTCTGTTTTTTTTTTTAAATCCTGCTGCCCTTTCTCTGCAAGCGCGTTCAGGATCCAGTTAGTGACAAAGGGCTAAAAAGAAAAGCCATCAAACATGACTGCTCTTACTCTCCAAATAAAGAGTTTAAGTGCTGCTCTCACATGAGAGCACAGCAGTTTCAGAGCAGATAACAAACAATGTTCTTACTGGCATCCAGGACCAGGGCTACAACAAAACCCATTTCCAATTGTTACAGAAAACTCAAACTGTAGCAGCAAGGATATGGAAACTTGTGTCTCTCAAAACACATTCACAGAGATGATGTAATCAGGAGCCTATGGTCTGGAGGAGCTCTATCTCAAGCCACAGTGTTTTGAGACTCCAACCTAAGGTCCCACCAAGAAAGGCAAACACTTCTTTAGCACCTTACCACGAAACAATTGGTGGGGTTAAATCACGACTGAAAGTTCATGGTTGCCAAAAAGGAGACAAAAAGCTGTGGGAAGGGCGATGGGAAATGTGCTCAAAGTCATCACAGAAACACACAGGGCTGGGTCCACACAGCTCATCCAAATGTACCTTGGGAATAAGTTTGCTGGTCTTGGTCCCCAGGAAGGTTACCTGCAAGATTTTTTTGTCTCCAAAGCAGTTATTAGAGCTATTATTTTAATCTTACTTAGTGAAATCCAAAACCAAAGTAAGCCTTGGTAGTTAGGCCAAAATGTGACTGGCATCATCCCACGTACTTCAGATTAGGCAGACTCATTAGATTATGAAAGCAGGATGAAAGCTTACATCCATGTCTTTACAGCTTGACCTTTGATATTGGCCTTATGTTTTCCCAAAATGTCTCCTGAACTCCACTGTCAGAAGATAAAGCTACCATGCAGGTCTCCTGAAATGGAGAGTTTTCACAAGTTAAACACAACTGGGGCAAATCTATATTCCTGATAGTCCCCTTCAGAGAAAAACCTCATCTGTATCACTGAGGTATTTTCTAGTTTCCCCTCTCTTGCCACATTATTAACGAATTCTGTGTAAGAGCTGGTGTCACTGAGAGAAATAGAAAAATCTGCATGTAAAAACAAGCTCAAATGCCAGTAAAAAATGTTCAGAAGTACAGAAAGTTGTGTATTTTCCTTCTGCTGTGACCACCTCAGCTCATACGGCTTTACAATAACGTTCTGTATGAAAATATGGAGAATAAGCCTGTCCAAACACAAAGCTTGGGAAACATCACTTCAGTTTCTGCTTTTCCAAAGGAGCAGGCTCACGTCATTTGTTATTACTCTGTTATTATTCTAAACAGCATGCGGTCAGTGTTTCTGTCTAGAGGCAAAGCGTTACTCCAACACCTAGTTCTGCAATGCCCAGTACAACTAGAAAAGATCCTTATCTAGCTCATTACCAGCTTGTGTTCACATGTGCAAACGCCACTGGCAGAAAGCAAGGCGCTTAGGGAAGCAACTTTATAAGTCCCAAAAGGAAATCCACCCCACTTCCCATCCCTCTCATCTCCCTCACTCCACACCATCTCATAAATTGTGGTATCTTAAAACTCACCTGTATTTCTCACCTGTATTTCTCCCTTATGAGGAGCGGCTGAGGGAGCTGGGGCTCTTTAGTTTGCAGAAGAGGAGACTGAGGGGAGACCTCATTCATGTTTATCAATATTTAAAGGGTGAGTGTCACGAGGATGGAGCCAGGCTCTTCTCGGTGACAAACAATGATAGGACAAGGGGTAACGGACACAAACTGGAACACAGGAGGTTCCACTTCAATTGGAGAAGAAACTTCTTCTCAGTGAGGGCGACAGAGCCCTGGCCCAGGCTGCCCAGAGAGGTTGTGGAGTCTCCTTCTCTGCAGACATTCAAAACCCGCCTGGACGCCTTCCTGTGCAACCTCATCTGGGTGTTCCTGCTCCGGCAGGGGGATTGGACTGGATGAGCTTTGGAGGTCCCTTCCAATCCCTAACAGTCTGTGTTTCTGTGAAGCGCTAGATGCAATTCTACATCACAAAGTTGCCTACCTGTGCGCTACGCTCTGTTGCCAATAGGCTGATTTTGAACAGGCATGGGATGCACAAGCAGATCAAGAAAACCCACATCTGTTTTAAAGTTGTCCATGTAAAAGTCACAAGCTTCCAGTCTTAAACAACACAGGGGGAAACACTCTCAGGCTGGTAACAAATCTTTCTCTGCAATTATTACTACTTATTACTACTTAATTATTACTTATTACTACTCGTTGTAATTACATACACCACCACCAACTACGACCTAGGGAGATGAAGATACAAAGTCAACCACTCTTAGAGAGAATGGGGCTTGAAAAGGCTCTTGCATTTGTTCATACTTTAAAACCTGGTTGTTTAGTTCACTGTCTTTCGCTGGACACAAAGAGCTGTGGAGAACTCACCACACACAGCTCTAAGTATGCAGAGCCTTCTACCACTATTGCAGCTACTCAACACAACCTACTTGTAGTGGGTTTACAACAGAGTACAGCAATGACACCTACGAGAAGTGCACACTATCTACATTCTAATCAAAAGAGAGGGAGAGGGGTTAAATTACACCCAACTGCTACTCAAGCCCTACCTGAATGTATGGTTGGACTTGATGATCTTAGAGGTCTCTTCCAACCTTAATGATTTTGTGATATGCAAATCTTAATTAATGACAGTTTCAATGGTGCTAAGTACGAGCTATGGAGTACCCACTACCATGGATATTAAGCTATTCCTGCAGGAGCACATTAGAGCTGCACGCAGTATATGCCAACTAAAGAAATTATTCTGACATTTTTTACTCCAAACCTACATTCCACAACCCCTTCAATTCCATCTCTACTCTGAGCGATTTAAACGGAAAACAATGGTTTTCTATTCAGAAAATGCAGCTTCTGGGAAGGAGGCAAATGGACAAGACATCTCAGAAGAGACAGCTGCACAGAGGAGGGCTCCTTCTGCTGAGAACTAATAAAACTCACTAAAAACATGCCCACCATGCTGCCCAGGCACTGCAGTCAAAGCTTACCTTTATGATACTCAACACAAGACATTTTTAAAGGTCTCCTCATCCAGGGTGTCCGCATGCCATGCAACGTGGAGGGATGCAGGAGAGGAAAACAAACTAAGCACTGGAAACTTTTGTCACTTTTGAATGGAGCACACATAGTAATATTGTACTCAAGCGTTGTTTTCCAGCCCAGAGCTTTGTTCTGTATGAGGTGGATAAGATCACACAAAACAAAGTGAGGAAAGCTACATTTCCTGCCAGTACGGAGGAAGTTTAGTAACTGCTCACAGAAAGTGCAAGGAAGCATTCAGAAATCAGAACAATGCTCTTGCTTGGCACAGGAGTCTCTCCATAACAATCTTTTTATTCCTGTACATGAATAAAGAATTTCTGGCATAGCACCTGGCTGACACCATTCACTATCTCACCCCGTTCTGTGGAAGCCAACACCACCACTGTTCTCATTTTCTTTAGCTCGGAGCTCACGGCTTGCAGCAGACTTCAGGTTCTCACTCTGCTTCTTCCCCCCGTTTGCTTATGATCTGAATTCCTACGATAGTTAAGCACTAACTCAGGTTTCATTTTATTGCTAAGCTTTGTATAACCTTGCAATATGCAGATGGTACCAATTCCAAGAGAATTTGATGGTTGCGCTAGCCCTGAGCGAGAAGGAAATGTCTGCCCTTCAGCTAAGCCTCCTAATCACAGCACTTGAACTGCTATCAAGTGATACACCCACGGGTACTAGGTGGAAACGCATACCAGACTGAACAGAATGAATAAACCTATTGGTGCCTGGCCCTCAGCATACATTACAGCAGGTCTGGGTAACACCCAGATGTCCCTGACACCCAGAGCTGTCCAAAACCAAGCAAGAAAACAACCTGTTCCATAATGTTTAACAGCGTATCAGGTACCTCATCCCTCTGTCAAACGGCCCAGTTACACTAACAAGAACCTGAAAACACGGACTAAGTTTCCTTCCTTTAAACTGCACTGAACCTCCACCTGTCAGCAATGTACGCCTCCCAGCGTTAAGCTGCCCGGTCAGCTGCTGTTATGTTGGGAAACAAGGCATTTCACAAAAATATTAACAGGAAGGGGAGGAAATAAAAAGTCAGAACTGTAGGGAGGATTAGAATGAAGTTAAGTAATAAAACAGAGAGTTAAAACAAGTCAGTGATTCCAAGCACCTTGAACGCTCCGGTAGAAGAAACCTAAGGAAGTCTCAGGCAAGTGTTCAGTCAAACACTCTGTTTCTTCCCAAGCAAAACCAAGAGGTAAGAACACAGCTACTGCATATCTCTGAAATAATACAGAGGCAAAGAAAGCACTCACTGAAAGGTTGGAAAGAACCAAAGGAGTGAATAAAAGAGGCTGTTAGACTGACCACTCCCCTACACAGCTTATGGGCCAGCCAAGTTCCTTCCACCAAAGCAACCATCCCACGGCTGCTGCGACTGCGGACGGTACACGTGCAGCAAAGGCAAAGTGTGGTCTTGTGAACTCCACCATCACCTCATTTACCAAACACTTACAACAAAAATAAAATGCTTTTTAGATAGTAACTTGATTTCATCGACTGTGAAAAGAAACTCATTTGAGTTTGAGCTAGCACAGAACCCAGACACAAAAAACCCAACTGTTTTTAAGCAAGGCTACCTACCTCCTGTGCTTGTCTGCAAAAACTGCATTCATTCCACCTTTTCACTGGATACAGCTTTCAGCATTCTCTGAAGTCACCAAAAAACCCAAAACGCCCACCAGACATAATACAGAGTTTGAATTTCCAAAGAAAGTCACCAGAGGACAAGTCTGCTCCAAAAATCGAGTATTGGCAAATTAAGATGAAACCTCTGAACAAATGTAATCTGGGGGGAGGAGAGCGGTGCTGCTGCTACACTTGAAGTGTCACTGTCATTTACATTACAGTATTAGACCTGAGATCCTCAGCGCTTCTGTCTCCTATCTCAGGCTGCGTCTTCCCATCTGCATCTACAGAATTAAAGGCACTAATATGCTCAGAGAAGTTTTAATTGCTGCCTTTCTGTATTTTGTCCTCTCTACATCCAGCCCTGCTATACCCAGTGCCACCTTCCCATTCACTTTAAGAATGAGACCACTACACTGCACCACATTTAGAGCATCCTTTCAGTGCAGAAACCTAGGAAATCCAAGGGAAAACGTAAATTTACACACACCAGTAAAACGTGGAATTGAAATCCCAATAGGGAATTCTTTTCTATTTGATAATAGCTTCTATAATCTATTCTATATATGTTCTATATTATTATATATATTATGATTATCATATTCTATAACCAATTATATAGCTATATATTATTAATAGATTCTCCATATATTATTATATATAACACATATAGAATATATTATATAGTTCTATAACCTATTCTATATGTTATGTATTATATATAATATATATATATATGTTCTATATATTCTATATATAATCCTATAGTTCTATATTCTATGCAGATGTTGACTCAAGCTGTTGACTTTTTTGGGGTCAAAAAGAAAGCTTTGCAGCTAATCCACAGAACTGGAAGTGCTTCCAACTTTTAATTCTTCGTTTATAGTAAAAGTTTTGTAACTGTACTCAAGTAGATTTAGTCCAATTACTTATGACATCTACAACTGCAGTTGGACCAGTTCAGCCAAAGAATCAAACACAAACAAGTCCAAAACCTTTTCTTCCAGTGACCATAGATGTCTATTTAAATATCCATTAACCACGGTCAACACAAGAAAACGGGCCGTTTCCTACAGATGCCACAAAGGGTCCCGAATTCCAACTCCAAGCTAGCGACAGCTCCTGTTCCTAAAACCCAATTCTAGCTTACAGCAAGGCACACATCTCTTCCTTTCTCTTCCACTGATGACACACCCTGAGCACATACTTGGCTTTTCAACTGTTTTTTCATAGCTTTTTGCTTCAGTAAATTTGGGCAGAAGCTCCTCTCCTTGCTTACAATAAATAAATAAACAACAATTTTGAAAAAAATAAAAAAGCAATTCCAATTAGGAAAGAAGGAACAAACCGATCTATTATGTTGAGTCATCAGTCTGTTTTCTTTTCCTTTTTCTCAGCAGGCAAAGGGTGTGCAGGTGTGGGGTTTCTGCTAGACCAAGCGTAGATATGCACACCCCAAATGAACCCAATGCTGCAAAAAACAGGTTAAAGAAATGCCCTACAAACTAGCAAGAACCTGAGATGATGTTTTAATGGCCCTTAATCCCCATCACAGTTCACGCTGGAATCTCTGTTCAACTCATCCACACGTAAGTTTTGTCTCCTCCAGAAAATTCGACAGCACCAGGTCCAAAGCTCCTCCCTGCATCACCTCACATAGCCTTGGTGGATCTCTTGGCTACATCCAGAGCATGAAATCCATCCGAAATAAGAATTAGCACAGGTTTGGAATTTAAACAGAAGAATCTCCTCAAGCAAACAAAGACGTTCGAGTCTTACTAAAACAATGTCTTTCCCATTAATTAAAATAAACTTCAGTAAACGCCAGTTGCATCTTACCATTTCTGATAACTTCTTACTGCGGAAGAAGCAAGAAACCGTAACTTGGCCATATTTTAAATCAGAGCAATGGTCAGAGGAGGACGTTGTTAATAAGTTATTGTATTTATACCTGCAGTTTTTCAGTATTTTTCCCCTACCTGAAGGCTCATTGAGTGATCAGCAGTCTGTTCTATATTTCCTTGAAATCAGGACATTCATAGATGTTAATTTACTATGCTACACACATTAAGAAAAAAAAACAACCACCAACACAAAAAACCAAGCCAACGACAACTGAACAGAACACAACTGAACAAAATGTGCTTTATAGTCAGGGCTCTGGAATGTCTCAGGAATGACTTGCAAGTTTTGGGGGCAATGCTTTGCTTACACTGATTTCAATAGGACAAAACAGATTCAGCCACATAGAAAAACACAGGAAAACAATGGAAGAAGAAACAGGGCATGCAGGTTTTTGAACGGGTACAAAATGACACCATCAGAAAAAGTGCCTCAAGAAGATTCCCTCAGCGAAACAGCAACTAATGATCAGCATCGCTCCCTTTCTGCCAAACAAGACCAAACACAAAAGCTACAGCTAGCGAGTAACTCTGATCATAAGCTTTGCACTCCTTCAGCAAAAATAAACTGCCTCGAACACACAACCTTGTTAATGGTCCTCTCTCAAAGACAGTCTATTGCAACAAAGTTTTCCAGTAAAAATAACCTGTCATTCTTCAAAACAAACCAACTAATCAATGGAAAACTATTTCATATTGCAAAATCCCTATTAGGAGCAATTATCCAGCCTGATTTGACAGAAAGCAGCCTCTCCTAAGTAGAACTGGTTTATTCCACAACCAAACCCATCTCCCCCATACACAGAAGGCTCTTTCTGCACACACTTCACAGCCATCGTGACACAGCTGCCAACACGAGCGGGTGCAGACGCAGAGAAATCAAAGACTGCCATTATAACACAAGGAGATACCTCTCTCTCCTAGCAACCTCTGCTCTCTGCAGTCTCCTAAGAAGTCCGAACTCTGACAGGAAGGATGCCTGCAGAAGCAGCACTGTGCTGTCCTTCATCTTTACCCATACATCTCAAAGGAAAAAGAATCACAGAGAAAAGCGAGATATTAACTTACTACAGACACGAACTTTGGCAATCCTGGGCAAGTTTAATTATCTGACTTGACTCACTCCCCCAGTCTCCTTAGCTCTGCCTTATTTACCTTCTCCATCTACTCTCTCTCACTCTTTTCTACTTCCTAAGCTTACATACACTCTGGAGGTTTATACATTTACTAATTAAGTCTCATACCGATATCTGTTAGAGCTGCAAACACTCCAAGACAAGAAGTAATCATTACTAACAATCAAAGCACCTGAAGACACAAGCCACAAGCTTTTGCAAGCACACACCAAGGTTGCCCTAGACCTAGAAAAAAATCCCTCCTCTTTCCTTATACCACCTCCCAGCAGGCACCCAGAAACACGAGCTTAATGTTCAAACAGATTTTCAAATCAAGCACCTGGTTGTCATAATATCCCAACATGCAAAAAGTAAAAATCTTCTGTAGCAGTTCCTCTGAACCCTCTCTACTGCTCAAGAGGCAAGGAGGAGGAAAGCGTGGTGCAGCCCTCTTTTCGAACCTCAAACTCCAATAGAAACGCAGGGAGTAAGCAGCATCCATCTAAACCACCTGGCAGTCTGCAGTAGCGCTCGGTTTGGGTTTTGTAGAGCTGTAGCTGTACTGCAGCACTTCATGTACATCTGAGACAGCGACTAGAACAAGCAACCAGACAATTCACTGGGTGGTGTGAAGGGTGGCAAATAATTATTTGTGGAGGATGCCGTGATTCAGTCAAACATTCACAACTGCAACCGATGGCCGAGGATCAGACAGACACCGCCTGAATGAAACTGCAGTTTTCCGTGTACTTCGGATCCTTCCGACCACCTCAAGCACTGTCTTCAGGAGCACCAAACAGAGCTGGCAAGTTGCATTTGTCACTAAAATCATGAGATAGGAAAGCTGCCTTTGTTTTCCACTAGAAGCATTTCAGCCGGCCGCAAGACCATACAAAGGCTTTTTGACCGCAGTTCAGTTTCAATTTGGATTAACTTAATCACAGCTGCAATAAAAACCAACAGGAAAAGCTTTATCAACAGATAAACCTGTACCGTAATATCGAAGGTCTTCCAGAATTTTAGATTCACCAAAACTAGAACTTTAAAAAGCCACGAAAGCAGAAGTTTTGCTTATCCACCAAGCAAGCAAGCAGGCAGCTCCAGGGCTATCAATGGTGACTGGAAATGCTTGGCAGGCGTTCCCTCTTTATTCATCAGATCACTTGCTAAATGCCCGAGAACTAATTAAAGCAACTCTGTAAAACTATCACTGTAAGAAGAAACCTTGCTGCCTAGACCATGCCCTGCCCAAGTCCTCTCTTCTTCACTGCATGAGTAAGGAGCAGAGCTGGCCTTGCAGTGATTTCAGCCACTCACTTCAGCACAGCGCTGCGTGGCTGCGGAAGCACAGGGAGACTTTGTCACCGTTGCACTCTGCAGGGTTAATAACCGGTAAGTGGAAACAGCACATGGAGCAGTACTGCACAGCGTTTTCACCTAAACAACAGCGCAGCTCCACAGAATGCCCACAGCTGACTGTCAGGCAAACCTTTGTTCATACGCCACCACGCAGGCTCTGGGAAAAACGTTGCACGTTGTCTGCGTCTGAGGCTTATCGGGCCATCACCAGCAGAGCTATTTGTTGAGCATGTGACTTTTCTACAGTCAAGTTTTTAATTTTGGTGCTGCAGTGACTCTGGATTAACAGTGCATTACATCCGTGTCTTAAAGGGAAAGACACAGGGAACAGGGCAAACCGAAGAAATAAGCATAGCCTTAAACACACAAGAGAAGAGCACTGTGACCGATGACGCGCAGTGCTCCTCATACTCCTCACCCTCAACCCAGACACAGTCCACACAACCAAGAACAAGAGCATCCATCCAGGTTGCCTGCTCAGCCCAGCCCAAACACCTTGGGCTTGATACGTGACCTTGCATGGTATCTGTTATCAGTGCTTCAAAGAGCTGAAACAAAACTCCCTTAATTCAGAGAGGGCAAAGAAGCTCACGTCAACCCCAGCCCTTCCATCAGAGCATCCAGCCCTTTACCATAACCGAATTGTCATCCCTCCCACCAGCATTTATACACAAAAAAGCACAAACTGAAGCAACGCGGATGAAGCAAGGACAGTTACAATGAAATTCCCCGTCTCAGTTACGCTGCTGTCTGCTCACAAACCTGAGAACAACTTGACACCAGATCACAAGAAGGATGATTCATTGTGCAGGTATGTCCTGTTTCTCAGAGGCACAAAGCAACACTCAGCATCTAAACAGCATCTTAGCCACTCCAGTTCTACAAGAGCTTGCCATCAGCAGACAACAAGCTCCAAGACAGAAGCTTTACGGGTTCAAAGCTGTCGATAAAGCAAAAACCGTATCTATTTCCCTTTTACTCTTTCTGGAAGTTTTAGCACTTGTTATAAAGAGAACTGACACACTCAGCAACTATTCTGAATTGCTGGCAGACTTCCTCACTTTCCAGGTCTTTAAAGATATCGCAATTACATCACTGTTAGTCCACTACGTCTTCTGATCTCTGTCATTCAGTGACTGGGTATTTTTTAAACTGTCTTTTTCAAAGCTGAAATTTAAGCAGGAAACAAAATCATACACTTTCTTCCTGTAGTAAAAATAGCTTTAAAAATCTTTTCTATGAAGAAAGAGGAGGGAGAAACGAAAGCCACAGAAGTGCCTCTCCTGAAGTTTCCAGCATTTTCTCAGACTCGATATTTGTTACTATTTCTTGCATCTACTTTATACTTACGATCCAGAAAACTGACAACAAAAGGATCCAGTATATTCAGTCACTCATTCAGACTTTATAAAAACAAAATGGTTCTCAGGATTCAACTCTCGCTGTCATTGTTATCTATGCAAAACCTACATCTCATCACTTTGGCTTTACTGGTTTTTAGCTCTATGAAGTATCAAGTACAGTCTGTGGCAAATCCATACCAGAATTGAAAATCAAATACAAATACATTTTTAAAGCAAAACTCTTTTGAGGGACACCTATGCTGATGTTCTAGGCAAATAATACACGTACAAATGAGGCAAGAATACAGTGACAGCAAATGGCCATGTGCTTTTTAAACTGACATGGAATCTGCTTTACCGGATTGAGCTTCATTGAATTGCCACCGTTCACCGAAATACTCAACCTATTGTGCTATTTCTTAAATCTAAACCCTACAAAGGGTGACCCAAAGCACGGGGATGAAACGACCGACCCGTTGAGGTCTACGGCCAGGCCAGAAACCCCCGTCGCATTCTGAAGTCCCCGCTCAGCACCGCATCGTGTGTTTAAACTCGCGAAGAGTCCGCGACAAAAGGAACGCTATTTCTTCCCCAGCTTTCCTCCTGCTGTCACACTCACACTCACTCGCACATTACGACAGAAAAGGGAATTTTGCGCTGCCGTCCCCAGACGACAGCTGTCCCGTCAT
>NW_010202572.1:0-13875 GCF_000695765.1 Mesitornis unicolor | reverse complement strand
ATGGCCAGTAGACCATCCCTCAGAGACTGAGGTCTTTGTGCTTTCCCCCTTACTTTCTTCCCGCTTGGAGTTTGAATTGTGAATGGCATGTGAAATTATGGGCAACCCATGCTAAAAATCAGGAAAGGTGGTTGTTTAATGTACAAACTTTTGTTTCAATCTCAACATAACCAGGAAATAAATGTTCTCATTTACTCCTCTCACACTCAGTTATCAAATAATTCTTTCTTAAATCATCCAGGATAACAGTGATAAGAAGTGGTTGGAACAGGTTTGGGTACCATTGTCAGTGAGGTCTAGCAAGTGGTTCAGAGTAAAACTGTGCTATAAGCATGACTTTTGCATCTGCTGTAATGTAAGGTTTGAGTTAGGTGATTTTTTTTAAACAATTTATAACAGGTATAAATATTTCTAAGGTAGAAATATGTTTGTATTTCTTGGTCTGTACTGACTTTTTGTTTGGTTTTTTTTGCCTTGTTTGTGTTTTGTGTGTGTGTGTGTGTGTGTGTGTGTGTGTGTTCCTATCGTAGCTTAAAATCTGGCCATGTATACTATTTTCTGATAGATGAAATGTCATGGGAATTAATATAATGGGATATTTCAGATTTGTATTTATTTATTTAGATCATTACTTTTTTGGTCACTTACTAAATGACTTGTATGAAGTTCTTTACATGGTTTGTTGTGATGGCAGTGATGATTTATCATGATCTTTCTGCAGTGCTATCTAGTCATATGAATAGCTGTCAACAGATTTTATGTAATGATAGTGAATTTCCTCAATCACTCTAAGACATGGAGTTGAATAATATGTGCTAAAATGGCTTGTTTTACTGGCAAGTGATGTGAGACACTTCTGGGGAAATAACTGACTGTCGCTTTACATAGATAAGTCATTTTTAAAGGAGAATGTTTGTCAGGCAAAAGATTAGAGATTAGAGTTAGAAAACATTTCATAGCAGTCCGTATTTCTTCCAAATTCTTTCTTAAAGCACACAAGCATTTAGCTCTGTCTAAATGCAAATATATCAATTATTGGACCTCTGTCTTGGAACATGGCAGAAGCAGTTGACTCCAGTAGTTGTTTAGGTACAGGTTACTCAGCCCCTTCCTGGTCTTAATTCTGTTCCAAGCTCTAGGTTATGTTGCTGCTAATCCTCTGCTGAAAATCTTAAAAATGTTATTGTGGATAAAGCACTTTACTGTTTCTTTTCAGTTAGGCACGGTTAAGTCTTGAACTGAGGAGAACTGAGTATCAACTGAAGGAACCAGTTTACCACAAACAGATTATCTTCTCAAAATCTTTTTTTCAACAGTGCCTCAGCACCAAGAACCACACAGAAAGGCTGTCTGCATCTTAAAGGAAGACGTCTTTGCATACAGTTATGTGTTTTAGCCTTTTTCAAGCCACGTTACTGACATGGTCATAGACATCTTTTCTTTGTCTTTAGCTGTTAACTCAGGTTTTTTCAGCATGTCCTTCAATTTTGTAGTTTAGTAAGATTTTGTCCATTTTCAGTTGTTTTTTGTTCAGTTTTCTTTTTCGCAGGTGGATTTATTTTTAGTCTCCTCAAATTCTGTAGGATGTTCTTTTCTGTTAGTGTTGCTGAGACTGCCTTCTACTTCTTATCACTCGTTAAATTGTTATCTTGTTTTACTCAATGAGTTGCTTATCTTCATTATTTAAAGTTTAGGCTAAGTACAGTTCTTACCAAAACCCCTTACGCTTTTTTTCAATTATTTAATAGAGTCCTTGTCTGATGGCTTCTCTGCAGTGGTGAGAAGACTTAGAGATTAAGAGAAAACAGAAAGTCTGTTCCTTTCTACATGTCCAATGAAGAGGTCTGCATGGTGTGAAGTAATAAATAATACAGCCTTAAAGATTTAATGTTGGATTCTCTACACATGTATGATAGCCAACACAAATATTCCTCCCGGATCCATCACTGGGAGTGATGCTGTTCTATATTGGTCCATAACTTTACTGTTTTATAAAGATTCATCTGATTTAATCTTCTCTTTCCGTTTTTACACTGAGTTTGGCAGTCTGTTCATACAGCATAAGGGCTGCTGAGGTGAGGCGTTCTCAGTATTGTACATCTTTGCTTGCCAGACTGGATGCTACGTTAATTTTTTCTGGCCTTCAAAGATTTTTGTACCTTCATAAAATGTGAATCATACAGTGAATTTAGATTCTAATTTACTTGTCATCCCAATTGATCACAAGGCTTTCTGATGCAAACATTTATGGAAAGATAATATATTTATGTAAACTCTATGACAAATGCTGGATACATATTTTTAAACTTGTATGCAAACAGTGCCATTAATTATCAAGTGTCACTATGCTAATTCGTGAGCTGTGCTAAAATTTACTGTTGCTGTGAATTCAGGTGAGCCTAGATGTGATAAAAGAGGAGCAGGAATAACATAACAGCACACTTGATGTGTCAAATAGAGCATCTTTTCAACCAAACAAACATTTAGTTTTTCTAAGAACAGATGACTTATGATCATTTCTGATTAGATAAGGGACAACAGCAGAAGCTAATGCCTCTTTGAAAGGGAGAGCGATGAGTAGATTTTTTTGACAAGCTGTATTTGCTGTCTGGTTACAAAAGCCGTGTTTTGCTTTGTTGCTATTACAGTGCCAACAGGAGGGAATAGATTGCTGTCTATTGTTAGAGATGGATGCAAATTGTGCTCCTGTTACACACAAAGAAAGCCATTCCCTTAGTCTTAATGTTTCATGAAATTAAACTAGTTTTTGGTAAGAGTTGGAAGAACAATGGAGAGCACCTTTTAAAAAGCTTTAACATTACTCTTCATTTTGGTGTTCTGCATTATGTAAAGCAAAAAGTTACAATGGAAATGGAATACTTTGAGGCCACTTACAATGGTTTCTTCTTGAATATCCAGTTTTCTAGTTATTTTTGGGAAGCATATTGACACTTCTGGATTTTGTTCTTAGCTCTAAGGGGGTTGAGTGAAAAGAAAAATGACTTTCAGAGAGACCTGTTAATTTACATTATACAAAATAATATTAAAATATTAAGGTTGCAGATACGGTGCCGCATCCTCCTTTGCAAACTAGCACTGTGTAATGCAGTCCCAGAGTTATAGATTCATTTCTACAAAAGCAAACAAAATTGCATATGTTCCTGTTTTCTAAATTATTTTTGATCTTAAATCATGTCAGGATATTTAAGCAGTAATAACTGATTATGCAATTTGTTTTTGTTTGCCTGTATGTTTGGGTATTTTATTTCTTGGGTTTGAGCCATTGATTTCCAATTTTACTTCCCCTCTCAGCTTTACTGGAGAGGTGGCACAAAGACAGAAGTTTTAAAATCCCACTGAAAGCCAAATGGTGCATTTGTGGCAAAATCACATCTGATGTAATTTAAGACTATTAAAAAGTTATGTCATTATAGAACAAACTTAGTGCTCCTGTATAGAAGTGTTGCCTTCTGTCTGATGCACAAGATTAATTGCTATTTACGTAGAAAACAGTCTATTTACTTTTTTTTTCTTTAAAATAAAAAGAATGAACAGAATAAATACTGAAAAAAAAAACCAACTTCAAATCCAAGGTTAAAATACTTACCTATGTTTCTTTGTTTAATGTGTTTGTCTATTTGGGCAATTTTTCCCTGAATTTCTAGTTGCTGAAGAGAAACAAATGGAGTATCTGTACAGCACAGAACACCATTGCAAAGAAATACACTAGAAATAGCTGATAAAATGGGCTCCAGCCTTATAATGACAAAAGCACAGCATTGTGTTGTAGAGAAAAAAAGGATATTCTTTTTCAGGAAGACCACATTGCTTTACTTTGCTTTTGCTTTATCAAAGGAGCATACGGAGTGGTAGACTACTATGATTAGAATGAATGTGGCACCTGTATTATTATGCAAGCACAGCAGTGTAGCCTTTTTGATATGGGAAAAAGCACCTTTCCTCTTTCAGCTAGGTTTCCAGTTCTTCAGAAATTCAAACTGAATGGAGGAGAAGATGCCATACTGAAGATGAGACTTGGAGGGTCATTGGAATGGACTTTCAGAATCAGAAAGTCCTGCTGACTATTTAATAACACTTTATTTAAGCCCCTACTTCTAGGTCTTGATTGGCACGCAGAGTTGTATAAGGAAGTATTCACATCATACCACAGCAGTATTCTGCTGTCGCCATGAGTGAGGGCAAGTGTTTGCAGTGTTCATTGCTAACTTTATCCTGCTCAATTATGTGCAAATACTCTTGCAGAATTTGAAGATCTCCTCTCAGGTGCAAGCAGCTATATGTGAATTTCATACCTTAAAAACAAAACAGTAGTCAAAGAAAAAGTATAAAATACAAAATGAGTACAAAGATGCAAATTGTAGCAGTCAAAATATATATTAAATGCTGACCTCGCTATTCTTGCCACCATGAGTATTTGTATGTGCTCACTTTGTCAGTATAGGAAAGAAGATTGTTCTAGAAAAAGCTTTTGATTTTTTTTTAACGGCTACTTTTTAAACTCTTTCTTGAGTTTTTATGACATAGAAAACAAAGATATATAGATCAAAATGCTAGAATAAGTAGTCCAAGAAGCTTTAAGCATCCAGTCTTTTCAACCTGTTTCACTTAAACACAGCATTTTTTTCTTAAGAAATCCATCTGACTCTGTACTGGCCAGATGAGAAAAGTCATCCATTTCTCCTCTTCTGTTTGGTGAGGGTATTCTAGTCCCAGTAACCACAGTAGTAAAATATGGAGTAGATGAAAGAACTTGGAGATTGGTATGCAACTTACTGGAAAAATACTGACTCATGATTCTTAAATTTGTTATGAAAATTAGAGGATTATTAAAATTACAGAGATCTAACCTGGCTCCAGTGTTTCAATATCTATTTCAAGATACTATGTTTCAAAAATATTATTCAGTATTTTCATCAGCAATCCGAAAAATGTAACAGAGGTCTATCTGTTATATTTTTAACGAACACCTAATAACTGGGCAGGATGGTATGGTGTAGAAGGCAGGACTGCAAGCCAAAAGATTCCTGAAGACTTAACTGAAACAGCTGGAGAAATCGAGTGCAATTAAACAGGGACAAATGTGAAGTTGTGTGTTCAGGGTAACTCTCTCTTCAGACAGATACTGGAGAGAAACAAGGTAGGCAACAGCTCTGCAGAGAGTTTGGCAGTTTAGACTGATTAAAAGCACCAGAATAATGTCATTAATGCTGAAGCCTGTTTAAGAAAAAAAAAATAAGTCTGGTCAAGCATTTATCAGAGATAACATGGGTATTGTTGAACTTCTTGGAGAAAGCCTGGCTTAATTGTCCTCCTGAGCTTCCTTCCAGATCTGTTTTTTGATGAATGTCTGACTGAAATCTTTTCAGCTTGTGGTTATCTGAGAAAACCCTACTGCACTGTGGGCAGACCTATGGAAGAGAAGGAAATATCTATTCCTGACTGTATTTTAACACCTATTACATTGCTGTAACAAATTGGGAATAATTGCGATTTAGTAATGCTAATAGCTTTTTAGAGGGTTTTTTTGTTAGCACATACTTAAAAATACAAAAGTAATCACTTGAACAGAACGAATGTATACACTTCATATGTTCACTGAGATTCGTTTTTAATTAAACTTTTGAACCTTGCAGCAAGACCCAGATTTGCACGTTTCAGTCCTTGTTGGCATTTTCCTGTGCCTATTTACCTAAGAAATTTTTTATTTTAACATTGTGTAGCACTTCTTTCAGATCCAGATTTTTTAAAACTTGGATTTCAACATGTACGTTAGTGCTTTTTATTGCAGAAGAACTGCAATAAACTTACATTAGAAGCACTTCTAATTGCTTTTAATTTAGCAGTACAGTAAAAGCATCAATAGTTCTTGGAGTAATTTCAGAGAATAGCACAATGTTCTTAGATTAAAAAAAAGCCCTTAAACTTTTCAAGTGATTTTTGAATCAGTCCTGTCAGCTTTTGATAAAGCCACCCGTCACTGGCCTCTGTCAGATTGCTCGGTGCTGTTAGGTAGGGTGAAGCCAGATGTACCCCTGTATTATAATGCTACTGGATCTCAGTACTCATCAGTATTGACATTTTTCTGGAGGAGGCGTATCTCACAGACAACACCACTCCTGCTGTGTTTTGTGTTTTTAACAGATGTGTCTTGGATTATGCTGGCAGCACTAGACTCATCTCATTCGTCACCTGCAGTATGCTGCGCATTCTCCCAGATCACTAAGGGCAAAATGTGAAGGTGTTTAAATCCCTGCATTGCTGTCTCTCTTTTGCATACATTTGCCTTTTCTGCTTTCTACATCGCCCTTTCAGAGCTTCAGAGGCTGATGACTGTGAATCCCTGCGGCAACCACAGTAAAAGTAAATAGGAAAAAACCAGAGCAGGGAGGCTGAAGCTTTTCTTGTCCTACCTGAAATTAGCAGTAACTGTAGATGAATGAGTTCAAAGAATAAGCAAAGCTGCACAAAAATACTGTAAGCAAGGAATATAGTATGAACATAGTAACCTGTATAACTGACACTGCTATGTTTGTTTTGTTGGGTTTTTTTTTAAAAAAAAAAAAACTAACAGCAACAGCAGCAATAAAAACAAAAAGATTCCCCTGTACTGCTAGAGAAGAGGGGAAATGTGCATGAAGAAAGCAGATGCTGGAAAGTAAGGGACTCTTGGTTATGCTTGCTGTGTTTTAATATACTTCAGCTGTGTCTATAATGATTAATTTTTACTTTACTTAAATTTGTTCAAAAGAAAATATGGAACTGAGTTTTTTCCAGTCTTCAAAGTAAAGCAATGGCCTCATACTGCTGCTCAGTGTAATGGTGGTAATGCCTCTCTGCTGGAAAGGTAGATAGCACTGGGCTGTTTTAGGAGAATATAAGCATTGTAACTGTTTAGGTGAGCAAGGGAGAAGGAATGGTTGAGTTTTTGGGCAGTGAGTGAATGTTCCATTATGAAACTTTGAGGATGATCTTGAATTGCCCCTCAAATGAAGAAAATACTTTCATGTGAGATTTTTTTGGGTTTTTTTGGTGCTGTAGCCTTTACAGGAGGAAGCATTATGGTATTTATCTCGGGTGTGCCTGGATTAATTGTGTATATATGGTGTATTAACTGTGCCAATGATCCTACTATAGAATCCCAAGCCTTACTTTTGTAGATTTGCTGATGTCTGGAGAAATGTTAAAGCTGTGCATTGCAGCCTTGACTGGCAAGAGGATCCAAATTCTGCCAGCCTCCAGCCCCCTTCCTTTGGTACTAGTATTGGTAACAAAAGGATGAAAACAACTGGTGGTGCTTGTCAGACCATCAGCTCCACATTATCATGACTATCATACTTTAAGCTCTATGATCTTCAGCATCTCAAGCTATCATTCTGCTTACACCATTGTAACACAGCACTTAAATTACAATTCAAAAGTAAGCTGTCCTTTCAATGTACTGCAATTCACAGTTATGCACCTGCCTGTTTTCGCTCTCTGGCTATTTAAACCCAATTTTCCCACTTGTTTGTTTAATCATGTTTTGCAGAAGACTGTGCTGAAATTCTTTGTTTTACCATCGGCATCTTTGGAACTGGTTACTCTGCAAATATTTTCATTGCTATTTGCACTGTGTTGATATTACATCTCCATAAAGCCGTGTGATGGCAAATACAACTGTGTAGCTTAGTGGTCTCCTGCTATGATGTTTCACACAGAAAGCAGTGCAATCTTTGGCTTAACAGTTACTGGGGATTTTTTGTCTTCCAGTCAAAATGTCAGCATATTCAGAGGGGAAGTGGTATGATTATTAAATGAGATAAGGATGCTTTTTAATTTTTTAGACTAAAAAGATAATGAGAATTATTTCCCATTAAAGTTCTCATCATTAGAGAAAAAGCTAACAGTGCCCTGGTATCAGGTACTTTTTAACTCCAGCAGAAATTTTTTTGAAGCAAAAAGCGCATTCTGAAGATATGTATGTGAAGTTAGCGTTGAAACTGATCTGAAAGATAAACACTTGGGACCATAATAGTGTATATGAAATACAAAGAGTTTTGCTGGGGTGGAATGATTTTATTCTTTTAGTAATGTATCAGTTAAAGGAATGTTATTAACGTTTTATTTTCCCTTGCTCCTTAATCTGAATGTCATTCATAGTTTTTCTACTTTATTGACTTACTACATTTCTTCGCTTCCACAAATAATTGCATTAGCTTTTATTAAAATCTCTATTTTAATTTTTGTTAAGAATATGAACACTGCTGGAATTCTGTTTCATGCACTGTCTGCTTTAACAAGGATGTGCTTACAAGCTATCAAAGAATCACTTAATTATTTGCAATTTTTTATTTTCTATTGTGATACATGACCAGGCTGTGCATAGATTTGACCGTAAATGCTTGTAAATACCAAGGCTAAAGCTAACTCCCTTCAGCTTGATTTTTACCTATTGAAGTTATCGTTTTATCCACCAGTTTTGATGGTAGATTCTTCTGGTCAGTAAGTGGTCAGTCAAAATATTTTGCAAATTTGTAAGACATCACAATATTGAATAACTTTTTAATTACTCATTATTATCGTGTTGCTTAAATGTTCAGAAAAATAATACGAGAGTGCGTATGTTATCAAAATCCAAGTGATTCTTCAATGACCCTTTATAATTAATGTGAAGGATGTTTGTTTATGTGCTTTTGACTTCAGTATGGGATATACTTTGGAATTGTTCTTATGCACAGTGACCATAAATGCAAATAAACTCTAGAACTGTAGAACACTTGGGGCAGTTTGTACATAAGGAGTCAAGTTCTTCTAGTTTTAATCAAGAATTTAATTTATTTTGGTGAATTAAATTGAATTAAGAATGCTATGTATGAGCAACTGTACATAATGATTTATGAGCTTTTTGTGGTTCGGTTTTATAAGGAGAGCCTGGAAGTAGGTTTAAACATATGAAGGGAAAATTTAACTGGGGGCTGCTTCTGTCCATTAGCTTCTTTGTTTCAGTACCCACCTTTACTTCTGGGGACTTTTCCCTAATCCAGTACTTTATCTTGGTAAATTGTTTTCTTTTATAGTTGATTATCATCTTGGATTTATGTTTCACTTTTAAAAGGATGTGGATTATTGTCGTGGTATCAAGGTACATAGGTATAACATGGAAGTTCACATCAAAGTCATATGTTATATTGCTTTGGAATAATTTTTGGTGATTTGCGATGAAGGCAAATCCAAAAACTCCTGTATAAATCGTGTATGATCTTTAGTAACATACAGCAAATAATTAGAACCAAACTTTCTTTTATAATGATTTTTTTATTATATACCTTTTGGTTTATTCCTTCTAAATGTATTCTGTAATATATTTTAGATATGAGTGAGGCTTGGGTTTTGCTATTTTTTTCCTAAAAATTGTGTTTAATCATTTACTGTCCCAAGATCCTGAACTGTCATGATATTGCTGGCCTAGCTTCCAATATTCAAACATAAATGTAATATCGGATCTCAAAATGCCTTGGTCCATAGTACACGCACATGGCACTGCCTTTTATTTTCTTTCTACACCAATGTTAAGCCCGCATTTACATCTTTGTGCAATTATAAGCACTTCATTTTGTACCTGAGGAACTGGAACTCACACGATGAGACTGCAACCATGAGATTTCCAAACAAACTAAGAATTTTGGGAATTTTTAAAATGCTTTACCTATTAAAACTAAATACTACTGCTTTTTTTCCCTGTTGCTTGTTCATCTTCGTATCTTAATATGCTAGAACTTACCACTTTCTGTATGTATACCACAGTGACTGCAATTTAAAAGCTGATAAACTCAGTTGGACTAAGATGAAACCATTCTTTAGATATAGAAATACATTCAAGGAAAATTTAAATGAATTATTTTGTTTTAATGGCTATACTAGTAATAAGAGACTTACCATTTATATTTAGTTTGCTGGTATGGTTATGCAAACTTCAGGAGTAAAGCTTAACTGCATGTTTTGTTGCTGTATAGTTTCAGCAGTTAAATACATATTTACAGAAAAAGCATGGTGAGGGGACCAAACCAATTCTTGAGTGGTATTCAAAATTCTAACTTTGTTTCTTGAACCAAAAATGTTTCACTTACCAGTCTGACAGATTATAAATGCCATTTTGATGGTAACATTTTTTGGTTTTGTTTGCATCAGGGCTGAAAGGGTTTGCTATTTGTATCTTCTTTATTGCAAAGAGAAAATATAATCAGTATAGCCCCAGTTAAACAGACTGCTCGACGCAATTAGGGAATAAAAAGAAAAATATGGATTTTGTGGCACATTAGCAAAAAAGCAAAGATTTTTTTCCTTTTCGATCCCAGTGACTCTTTAGTAATGGAGGGTACTACCCCAGGATGTAACGGGCTGCATAAATAATAGAAAATTTACTGTGCGATTTTTGAAAGTTGCAGAAGTTCTGGAAGCATCGGTTAAGACAAACATTAGATTGTTTTAATGCTACAATATATGAGATTTTCTGTACCTCTAAAAATGTGTTTACAGTACACAAAGTAACCGCATAACAAAAAAATCCCAACTTTAAAAAGTGTGTGTTAATGGTTTCAGTGCTGTCTTATTTTCTTTAATTACTATCATTCCTGTAATGATAAGAGATTAATTATTTTCTACTGCAGAAATGTACTTTCTAAGTTATTCTTCAGACGAAGTATTTATATGGCTTCTGACATGCATTCTGTTGCTTAATATCATATAATTAATGTTAATTAACCCCTTGCATTGTGTATACATGAAATGTGTAGAAAAGATTGACACGTGATGCTCCAATCAAAATATGCACTAAAAGTCAGTTACTTGGAATGGACAGTTACGAAGTGTGAGGGGAAGAATGTCTGTAACCCAGTACTTACTCTGCCAAGGTCAGGATAGTTTGAGCACCTCAGAAAGCTTTTAGATGTTTTGATAATACAGTTCCAGTATCTTGAAATGTGGATGCCTGTCCCAGAACCATAGTTGTAATCAATTAGTAATGTGGTGCTTTATATTGATTACAGTCCAATGGAAGCATCTAGAGCTAACCATGGCAGATCTTTTCTGCCTTGCAAAGGAGGGAATCAATATGCAGTTTCTTTCTGGATGTTTTAGGAAATGAAATGAAATTAATATGTACAAAACTCATAATAATGAATTAAGTCACACACTGAAGCATTTTTAGGTCATCGGAGAAACTTCGGAGTTAAAATCAAGAATTTGCTAAACAGCAAAGAATTTGTGAATTCTTATTTTAGGGGCTGGTGTTCTTAATGAAGACCAGTACTTACTAGAAGTATTTACTTGTGTTTCATGGCCATTAATTCTTTCCAGAAGTGTGCAGAATTATAGATACCTCACCCTGCATGGTGTCTATACATGAGGGAAAATGTTAGAATGGAGAATGAAGAGGCTTTTCAATAGCTACTTGCTACACTGTATGTGTACTTATTTTCCCTTTTCTGAAAACTCCAGCATTGAGAATTTGCAAGCGTTAATAGAATCACTAAAGTGGTGTGACAAAGAATTTACCTATTAAATTCCCCTATTTTAAATTTTATCTATTACTTGTGACACTTGCAGGATTTGGGTTATATACTAAGTGTAAGGCAAACTTTTCAGCCTCTATGCTTTATTATAGCAGCTTTGTTTGCTATATGTATAAATGCCTTCTTTAAATAAAGCTACTATCTTTACTGCCAGCTATGGTTCTTGTTGCACAGAGTTTGTGGATGACTTTACTTTTCACTTCTTTTAGATGTGTCAGCTTTTAATGACACTAAAATTTTCTAAAAGAAGAGTAATCTTGTCTGGAGTGTGTCACCGCAGAGGCTTTTTCTCATTGTAACAATAATGATAGATTTAAGATTTCTGCCATGTAAAAATGAAGGTCGTATCTTGCTATGTGTTACATTGTGTAAGTCTGGTTTTTATCTTTCAAAGATAATGAGCTACAGGAGAGACATGAGTAGCATATGTTTTTGTTCTAAACATGGTACTTAAAGGCACACCGACAGCAGATTCAGGTGCAGCTCTGATTACATTTGTGAAGGTTGGAAAGAAACTAGAAGAGTATCACAGGAGTCTTAAGGATGTTTTTATGAAAGCAGGAAGGCTAATACACTCTTCCTAATAACTACTTTTACAGTAAAGACATCATATTGAAATGTGATCATCTCCACAGTGGACCAGATGGGTTTTACAGGAGGTAGTGACTTTGTTGAGCAGATATTTGAGTGCTGTATTAAATTGTTTTGCTTCTCTGGGTGTTATTAAACTAATCCATCAGTGTTCTGTTTGACATGTTCTTTAATTTTATGATTACATTTTTACTTTCCTCTTTCCACAATAAATGTTATTGCCTGCCCGTAGCCCATCACAACTAATATATGTGGCATTTGCCTTATTGTGAGGATGTAACGTACAGAAATTAAAGGAAAAGAAGGTATGCAGACAGAGCAGCAGACCCTTTAAGAAACTGCGTTCGAGACCTTGGGCAATATACAAAGCTGCCTTTCCTTTTTTGTTAAGTGAAGGAGTGCACAGAGGTGTTGTAATAACAAATAAAATGGAAGTTATGGCACTACTGCATTGGGACTCTTATAAATACTTAACAAAGGCTAGAATGCATTATTCTGGTCTTCTTAGAGTTTAAAGGTGTGAACATATGGGTTTGATTCCTTTTATTTATTTGTTGTATGATCTGGGATTGGAATGCTGGGGACTTATAATTGCTAGAAATTTAAATACTGAGTGATGGATGGGGCCCTATATGCTGCTTCAGCTTACACTGTTGGGAATTTGTTGGAAGACAGGGGGAAGATGGGGAATTATTTAAGAAGGTGGCATAATTTCAGAAGACTCGGTGTTCTAGCTGCTGTTGTGGATTTCAGAGCAGTAACTCTGCTTTCTTGGTCGATGGTAAAGGCAGTTATCTTGGCTCCCTACTTCTTGCCAAGGGAAAAAGTCGTTCTAAGTGTGCATGTGCATGTAGGAGGCAAGGGGAGTACTTTTCTCAATTGTAGTTTTTGCTTTGCTGTCCTGGAGATTACTCCAGTGTTGTAAGTGCAGTTATAGTAGAGAGGAGTAGAAAAATAACAAGAAAATACAAGCTGGCAAACTCTCATTCAGCAATAAATGTGTTGAATATTTCAATCTAATGATTAGCCACTGAAAGACACAAGTATCATTTTCTTTTTAAATACAGAATCTGTTCATTTTTCCTTTGAGTATTCCAGTTACAGGATGGCTATTTGCCATCTCCATCTCAGAGATAGTCCATTGGTGTTCTCCAGACTAATACCTTTCACTGAAGGTTCAATATGTGTAAATGGAGAAAGGGAAACCCATTTCAGGGAGCTCAGTTAGTCTGTAGACTCCAAACACAACTCAGCAAGCCATTGGCATCGTACAGGCTACCTGCCGTTGCAGAGCTATGAGAGCACTTGTAGGAAATTCATGATAATAAATATGCCCTGAAATGTCTCTAGTTATACTACTGAGCAATACATTATTGTTACTTTAAGTAGACTGTATGTAGTTTTTATAAAATAGCTTTTCTTAGTGCATATGAATTTACCTTATTTTCAGATGTTCAAAGGAGGTATGTCTGTGCCCTATGAAAGTGGCAGAAATAAATTCAGATAATTACATTAGAAGAAATAAGGGAGTGTGTAACTACTCGTAAGTATAGAGGAAAAATTTCAGGTTTAATGTTTTCTGAATGCATCAAGAACAAGTATAGTGTTGCAGTTGAGAATGAAATTATATCTGATCTGTTCATTTTGTAATGGTGGATAGACAAACACAAAATTTTATGTATCAAATTTCAGTCTAATTCACAGAATCACAGAA